>NC_073313.1:207364065-207579065 GCF_027595985.1 Sorex araneus | reverse complement strand
ATCTGGTGACATTCAGATTAATTCACAGTAGTGCCTTGGGGACCCTGTGGTGTCAGAAATTGAACCTAGGCCGCTTGCATGTCATGCATGCACGTTAGCCTGATGAACTCTCTCTGGTATCTGGGTCATATATATTAAGCAGCATGGAGGCTTAATTTTGAAAAGGCCTACTTTTAAAATTCCACTGATACTATGAAATTTTCCAGAAAAGTGGAGTTTATTCACTTCAATGAGAACATGGAATGCCATTTATTTAGGATATGTTATTTTATTTATCTGAGCTTAGAACTATATCCTGCAGTGCTTGGGACTTATTTCTGATTGCTCAGGAATCACCCTTATTATTGCCAAAGGGACCACATGTGGTGCAGCGGATAGAACTGGGGTCAATGGCATGCAAGCAAGCATCATAAAATCTGTGCTATTTCTCCAGTTCCACCCAAATACTTTTTATGCCTATTGTCTTTTAGCACTAGGAAATAACACACATTTGCATGGATGGAAACTGTGTACATAGGGTATTTAGAAGCATTGTTTTTATTATTGAGTGTGAAAACTATACGTTTATTAAGGTTATGGCTGAAGTATCCTATTACCCGAATCTGCAACTCCTTTTTTTTTAAGATTTTATTTTATTGAATCACCGTGAAAAAATACGAAGGTTTCAGGTTTAAGTCTCAATCATATAATGATTGAACCCCCATCCCTTCACCAGTGCACATGTTCCACCACCAAGAACCCCCAAATGCCCCCTCCCACCCAGCCCCCACCTAAGTAGCTAATGATCTTCACTTTATTCTCTCTATACTTTGAATACATTCAATATTTCAATAGAGAACTCACTATTATTGTTTGGAAATTTCCCCCAACAATCAGGCCTGCTGAAAAGGCATCATTTAATAATTTCTTTTCATTGCTGAGAATGAAGACTCTATGAGCTCGGTTTTGGATTTCTGATATTTTAGCTCAGTTCACAGTCTAGATGCATTTCTGTAAGAAGCTACTCTGGGTGCCAAAATGGGTTAGAAGACCTCTCAGATCATAGTCTTTAGGAGCAGAGGGTCCGTTTAGCGCGAGGCAGCTCCAGATCTTACCTGGCTGAGGGCATGCTGGTAATTCCCCCTTCCCATGATCGCCTATGAGCCACAACACTGCAAAATTCATATCTCTGGGTTGGGAGTCTTAGAAGGTGGCTCTTGCCACGTGGATGTTGCCACCGCTGCCATTTTACGCTCAGAAAACAGGATGGAGAGGAAAAATCCCTCCCCGGGCAGCACAGAGTTGAAGCACAGCTCACAGTCTAGATTCATAAGAAGCTGCTCTGGGTGCCAAAATGGGTTGGAAGACCTCTCGGATCATAGTCTTTAGGAGCAAAGGATCTGCAACTCCTCTTCTTTTGTATCCAAGGGATGAGTCCTGCCTTTAGCTCATCACAGCCTAAGCTGTCTCAGTAGCTAACTTCTCTTCCTTAGGATCCCCCTGACCTAATCTGTAACAATCTGCACCTCTCCACTGCTGTTTCCTGCCCTCTGGAAGTGGGGGTATGTGTTCTTTCACATAGTGAGAGAAGGTGAGATAAGTCACAGAGACAGACAACAAATTAAAAAGACTTTTTTCCTTGAATTAGCAAAATTTTTTATTTTTTTTCAGATTTCCATGCCATTTTCCATCGTTTGATTTTATTAAACAAAATCATTTCTTGCGGAAGAAAAAGATGGCTCAAGAGGGTGAAGCACCTGCTTTGCATTCAGGAGTCGTGGGTTTAATCCCTGGCATTGCACGATGTAACCATACCCCCATGTTAAATTAAAGATAATTATTTATTGCTATGACGGCTGTCCCAGGTTCCTATTGTTGAGCTACAGGAATAACTTTGGCAGACGTGAAGGGACTAGCTTGGAGGTAGAGCACCTGCTTGGTAGGCATGAGCTCCATTCTCTTCCCTACACTTTCAGAGAGAGATCCTAGCAGCACTGCCCCATGGGATCTCTGCACACACCTCTCCTATAAGTGAGACCTCCCAACTCTAGTAGTTGCTGCAACAACAGAATAGCAACAGGAATGGAAAGGGGTATACTAAAACAGAAAGCAAAAGAATAACATTGACAGTTCTGAAAAGATTATGAAGCCAGAAGACTTCCTTCCTCCCTCTCTTCCTTCTTTCTGATGTCGGTGGGCCCCACGGGTGACTTTCGTGAAGCGGGGAGGAGAAAGACGGTCACTTTCTCTCCAGCCGCCTCTACCACCCGGGACCCAGGGTTACTGGGTTCTTGTCTCGCTCTCGGAAAAGAATTTCAGGAGTAGACAAGCAGTGAAGTAAATAGATTTTATTCAGAGGTTTCTGAGGGAGGGAGGAAGGGATAAGTGGGACAGAGAATAGTAAGAATAACGCGCTCAAGAGAGAACGCGGGCTTCTCCAAGGGTGGAGAGAGCTCTACACACATCCTAGCACTGGACATGAAAGCATGAAAGTACACATCTCAAGGGGGAGATGTGGGCGACACATGTGCTCAGCCACATGGCACAAGCAGCACATGGGCTCAGGCAGCATATGCGCGCCCTTCCTTTGTTCAAGGTGGCCTTTATAGGGTTTCTTCAACCTGCCCCCACGTGGGGGCTTCTTCCCAGGTAAAAGTCCGTTGCTAAGGAGGTTACCAGGGAGGTTGGTGGTGATGGCCTTCTTTGGGGAACCCCCTGGGGAGGGGTCTGTTGTCCTCAGGGTCTGCTGATGGTTTCTTCCGGGTCTTTTGTTTTCTTGAATCTGCACATCTTAAGAGTCCCCTTCCCAGAGACTCTGTTAAATCTCAATTTTCATTGCCAAGGGCCTTTCCCTATCTACCTGCCTACATCATATTCCCCCCTAGAGATTTCACCACCTTAAATCTTTAAGGGGAAAAGGGTCGGTGATCCATCTTCTGAAGCTGCTTCATGCTGACAGATGGGCGCAGACTCTGCCTATGTAAGGGGTGAAACCTCATGCTACCTTATGTGCCCCAGGCAATGACTTTTTTGGGTTTCTGAAGTTATCTGAAAGGAAAGATCAGATCAATTAGACTGAGGGATGGCACTTTGAAATGATTAGACCCTGGAGATGTGGAAGGTCCTTTCTGACCTAGTAAGGACAAAATAGTTTGCTATCTTAGAAAACATAAGAGTTAAAGCAACAGAAACCAAGCAACGTAATGCCATACCCATTTCTATTATAAATACAATGAAAAAAGAATAACTGCTTCACCCATGGTTGATAGAAAATGACTTCCTATGTCCAGATTTTTCTAGTGGCATAGAAGCACCAAGCTACTTCTCAGACTGGAAAAGCTATCCATCCACTAAAGCTATCAATTGGAACCAGTAGATATTTGTATCTTGAATATGAGCGTTTGATCATTTGCATGTCAATCTGCCAATCCTTTCCTCAGCAAGTTCCTTGAAGTTACAAGTGTTAGGAAAGGAGGCCCACAATTCATTAATGAAACAGAAAGCACAGTTCTGAGTTCCTTCCCATGAAAGATGGCTTTCACTTGTGTTGGAAGCTTAGTGTAACCCTTTATCAATTTCCTTTTGAAAACCTTGTTCCAATGCCTATTGCTCCTCTTTTGCAGAGTATCTTAGATGAGTATTCTCTGGATGGGGTATTAATCCCATGATGGAACGAGAATTAAGAGCTGTTAAAATTCTAGTTCTCTCCAAATGACTGTGTTCATAGAACTAAAAGTGAATACTTAGAACCAGTTTAGATGTCCACACTTGGCACTGTAGCCAATTGACAGGTTGGGGGAAAGCAATTAATTCTGCACTTTGAGCTGAGGTTCCCCCCACTAAAGCTCTGGCTTCCAATACCCTGGTCAGACTAGTGACAGCATCTTCAACATTGAGTCTCACAGACTAGACTGCTTACTTTACAGTCAGCAAAACACATTGTACCTGAATTACTCAAAAGGGATACCTTTCAGATCAAGATTAGAATACATTTACTAGATCACTCTGTAGAATTTGAATCTGATTCTTTAAAAAGCAAGTTACAGAAACATGGTTTTCTCTCCACCTTCATTTTAAAATTTGCCTGATGGCTTAACAAATCTGACTTGTTCTTTTGCATAAATACAGCAAGATTGGAGAACTCTCCATTTGGGGTACCCCATTATTTACTGAGAAGTCCTGGGGGTTGGCTAAAGACAGGAGGCACACCAATAATGGCATTAATTCTATGTGGCACATCAGAGTTACCCAGGCCTGGCCAAAAATGTCCCACGATGAACTGGATGGTCTCAAGCCTTCAGGTTGAACTGGAGGTGGCCTTGGGCCTCATTTTCTGTAGAGGCATCCTGGTTTCCAGGGTTTTTCTTGATGCTGAGTAGGCCCAGATTGTGTCAGTCACACAGATTGCCGGATTTCTCATTTTCCATAGCAGTGATGATTTCCATTCTTTCCTTAAGCCAACCGGCCTCTAGGGTCTCCCTGAGGTTTGTAGGGTACTTGAAACAGTACCTGTTAAATACCTGCTCCTGTCATTTAGACCAATCCCTTGACTCTTTCCCTGAAAGAGGGCCTTGGGGTCCCATAACTGATTTTCCTGTCTGCATGAGGGGTAGACCCTATTACAGAGAGGAAAGACTTTTATCTGGATTTATGCAAACCAACATAGTGCCATGAAGCATCAAAAACATAATGAGGGTACAAAGAAGAGAAAAACATTTCACTTTACTCACAGTGAGATGCAACACACCCATTTGTTGTGGGTCCTAGTCAAAGAAGCTAAAATCTGTAGAGAAAAAGTGTGCAATTTAACATCATATTTAACCCATTCAATCCCATGTTGAAAACCTTGACTTCCCATTAATGAGAGCACTGTACTGGAAGTCCAGTGTACAGTTAGACATGTCTAATTCATTTAATCCCATTTGAAAACACTTGATTTTCCACAACTTTTGAAGAATTCAATTATCTAAGAGCACTGTAACAGGAATCCAGACAATCCATCCAATATCTCTTCCATAGATCCTACCAAAAACATACTAGAACAATTTCTGCATGTGATTTAAAGAGTTTCTTAAAACAGTGATCAGTTTCTTTCCTTCAAACACAACCTCAAACCTTCTACACATTCTTTTACATTCATTCTGTCCTGTAACTTTCCTTCAACCCATTTCAAAATCAACTTCACTTTAACAGGATTCCTTTCCTTTTTCCAACTGATGATATCTGCATCCATTATCTTTCTGACTTAAGACATACATCTATATTCTTTATAGTCGTCCCACAAACTTAAACTCTTATTTTACTGAACTCAGTACAACATGATTTCCCAAATTTGGACACAAATTACCAATCATTTCATTTAACATGACAAAACTAATTGCAGTGTTATTTCAAAAGCATCAGGTCAGTTCTAACAACATATTCATTGGGCAAAGGTTCACTCCACATTAGAAATTAACCAGGAGACATCTTAGGATTCTGATTTCTAGGAAGACACAAATATAAAGATTAAAACACTTATAGATACCATAAAAACATTAAGGATCTCACACTTGCATACAAACTTCTCTGTGATGGTCAGAGCTAGATATGATACCTAGTGACAAAGCTTTGCAATGAATAAAGTTATCAGAATAATAACATTCATTTTCATGTACTGGACAGACTGATTTAACAATAGCAAAATTTCCCACATTTTCCATGAAATTCTCCATTCTTATCTCAAACTTCAACCAAGGCACAATGCCATGGCTTCAGACTATCAGGCAGACACCTGAGATTAATCTATTATAATTATTTGCTAAGTATCTCTAGAAATTTTAGTTACCAAAAGTCTCAGATCAAATAAAACACTTGTTGAATAAATTTTACAACCAATTTTATAACTCTAGAAACTCATATTTTGACTAAACTATTATTCTTTGAACCTGCTTTTCCACAATTATTTCAGCTCACATTCCAATAATCCAATGCAGATGCATATGTACACTGACACAACAGCATAAGACCTTTAAACCATCAATTTTTTATGAAACATGAGTAAACCTTCTTTGGCTTAAATCCAATAGTTCTTGTATCTTAGTTATTTCAAATCATGAGCTTTCTAACTTTAACAATCCCATAATACAAACATGCTTTCAGACACAGAAAGAGCCCTTTTTCCTTTTTTAACTAACTTTGATAATGGCATAGAAAAAAACACTTGGACTGTCAATGTTTATGGAAACATAAGAAAACTTTATTTTGATGGCTTCTGTACCTCTGTTTGTAAACTGGCTAAATTCCTCATTAAGATTGGCTGAGTCTTATAAGATAAAGCCTTGAATTCTCTGAACTCTTTATTTCACTTTAGTTTTAGGCGTTACTTCTGCAGCTCTTCCTAGATAGTACAGATTCTGAAGTTCAGAAGAATTACAACAGTTAATAGCCATTAATGTTCTTACAATAAGAAATCTAGATTGAGAATTTTGCATTCTCCGTAGGCTCAACATTCTGATAAGAAATCTTTGTTTAAACCCAGTCTAACAAGTTCCAAAAAACACCTCAACCCTTTAAATTGCTTGACTACATACACTTTGATCTCTTGTAGTGATCCTGCTTTCCCTGGTCTAATTTTTACTGCTGATTTTCACTCTGACTCCAACACTCAAGTTCAAGTGTTCCACATAGAGACAGACAAGACAGACAGACAGACAGACAGACAGACAATGAACTTACTAACAAAAACACCACTACATGTGCACATGTATACATTTGATCGATCAATCTGACCCTTCAAAAAAATGGCAGGGAGAGAACTGACAGACTGAGAAAGGAAGGAGCAGTTCCCAGGGCAAAGTTAAGCCCTGTCGGCCGATTGGGAACATTGCTCCCCGTTTCTCTGCCTGACCAGCCAGTTTCCTGCTTGTTAAAAATGGGTCAAGAAAGCGCTTTTGTTGATACAAGCCGGCAAAACTATGACCAAGTTGTTGAAACTTAAGGTTGCCAGATGTTACCATTTTAAGATCAAGATTACTTCTGAGGCAGGGAGCTAGTATCTTCTTATCAAATGTGGGGATAAACCACCTTAGTGACACACTTCTTCATTCTTGATATTAAATCTTCTGCTTTGATAATCCTACTTCTTTCGTTACCTGCAAAAGATCTGACTGCAAAATGGTCTGGTAATGCAAACTGCCATTCACTGGCCATCTTTCCCCATGCTCTAGATTATATTCAAGCCATATGGTGTTACAGAGGTCAACAAGATATTCCTTATTTAAACTATCTAGCTGGAGGCTCTTCCAAATGTTTTAATTTAACAAGCAACCCAGAGGGGAATTTTTAGGTATTGAAGTTGAGTTGCCCATGTTTTTTGTTTTTTTGTTTTTAGTACCAGCAACAACCTAGGGAAGAAAAAAACCTAAGACAGGATGGTCCTTGAGCAAAAACTACTCTCCAGGGCTTCGCTTCGGCCTCTCCCGAGGGGACTCTAACCCCCCGAGTATTGGCCTACACTTTGGCCTCTCCCGAGGGGACTCTAACCCCCCGAGTATTGGCCTACGCTTTGGCCTCTCCCGAGGGGACTCTAACCCCTCGTAGTGGCCTTGGCCATTCCCAAGGGGACTCTAACCCCCCGAGCATTGGCCTTCACTCAGAGGCTCATTGGATTTGGACCGTCTCCATCAATGGCCTCTGCTTCCACCGCAGGCGTCCCTGGGCAGGCCTGGCACCGGGCAGACCCACAGCTGTGTGCCCGAGCCGAACCTAATGCTGTGGTCTTAAAGAAACCCTGCTCCTTGAAAGAAGTTCTGCCTTTCTTAGCTTGCTACATCTTCCCTGCTTTTACCTTTTTTTTTTTCTTCAGTCTCACTTTGTCTAGAGCTAAACATGCTGGCTGCCTTCATTAGCATTACAATCGACCTCCAGCTAATCCTTTAATCGGACAGCGACTGGGTGGGGAAAGGATGTCCTTCCTGGATGTTGATTCACTTTAGTTTCCCAGAACCTTCCCACTAGTGGGCTTCCCTCCCATTCCTCCCACAGTGAACAGTGACGCGAGACAGACAAAGGAGGGGTGCCTCTTTGCAGAGACCACTCAGATGCTTGCCTGGCCGGTGGAGAACTTAGCCGTAGTGGTTCAGCATTGTGACTTGCGACCAGCAGCTATGCCAGTACCACCCTTGACCGTATGTTCTCCGTGGAATCGCAGGCAGCCCACTCGAGCTCCGTGACTTAGAGGGACTTTAAGAGTGCCAGGTCGTGGAGCCACAAAATCACGCCTGATAGGAGGACCTATCAGGGTGCTCATGCACACACACATTCACACAGAGGTTATCACATTCCTCCCTTATCCCCCCTAGAGATTTCCAAGGGAGCATACCTCCACAGAAGATTTTCCACAGATTACCTCCTTCTTCGTGGATTTCTTCACTGCTACTCCTGGCTGGCTCGCCAAAATGATGTCGGTGGGCCCCACGGGTGACTTTCGTGAAGCGGGGAGGAGAAAGACGGTCACTTTCTCTCCAGCCGCCTCTACCACCCGGGACCCAGGGTTACTGGGTTCTTGTCTCGCTCGCGGAAAAGAATTTCAGGAGTAGACAAGCAGTGAAGTAAATAGATTTTATTCAGAGGTTTCTGAGGGAGGGAGGAAGGGATAAGTGGGACAGAGAATAGTAAGAATAACGCGCTCAAGAGAGAACGCGGGCTTCTCCAAGGGTGGAGAGAGCTCTACACACATCCTAGCACTGGACACGAAAGCATGAAAGTACACATCTCAAGGGGGAGATGCGGGCGACACATGTGCTCGGCCACATGGCACAAGCAGCACATGGGCTCAGGCAGCATATGCGCGCCCTTCCTTTGTTCAAGGTGGCCTTTATAGGGTTTCTTCAACCTGCCCCCACGTGGGGGCTTCTTCCCAGGTAAAAGTCCGTTGCTAAGGAGGTTACCAGGGAGGTTGGGAGTGGTGATGGCCTTCTTTGGGGAACCCCCTGGGGAGGGGTCTGTTGTCCTCAGGGTCTGCTGATGGTTTCTTCCGGGTCTTTTGTTTTCTTGAATCTGCACATCTTAAGAGTCCCCTTCCCAGAGACTCTGTTAAATCTCAATTTTCATTGCCAAGGGCCTTTCCCTATCTACCTGCCTACATCATTTCCTCCCTTCCTTCCTCCCTCCCTTCCTTCCTCCCTTCCCTCCTCTCTTCCTCCCTCTCTTCCTCCCTCCCTCCCTCCTTCCTTCCTTCCTTCCTTCCTTCCTTCCTTCCTTCCTTCCTTCCTTCCTTCCTTCCTTCCTTCCTTCCTTCCTCCCTCCCTCCCTCCCTCCCTTCCTCCCTCCCTCCCTTCCTTCCTCCCTTCCTCCCTCCCTCCCTTCCTTCCTTCCTCCCTTCCTCCCTCCCTCCCTTCCTTCCTTCCTCCCTTCCTTCCTTCCTTCCTTCCTTCCTTCCTTCCTTCCTTCCTTCCTTCCTTCCTTCCTTCCTTCCTTCCTTCCTTCCTTCCTGCCTCCCTTCCTTCCTTCCTTCCTTCCTTCCTTCCTTCCTTCCTTCCTTCCTTCCTTCCTTCCTTCCTTCCTTCCTTCCTTCCTCCCCCCTCCCTCCCTCTCTCCCTTCCTTCCTTCCTCCCTTCTTTCCTTCTTTCCTCCCTCCCTCCCTCCCTCCCTCCCTCCCTTCCTTCCTTCCTTCCTTCCTTCCTTCCTTCCTTCCTTCCTTCCTTCCTTCCTTCCTTCCTTCCTTCCTTCCTCATTTCCTCCCTTCCTTACTCCCTCCCTTCCTTCCTTCCTTCCTTCCTTCCTTCCTTCCTTCCTTCCTTCCTTCCTTCCTTCCTTCCTTCCTTCCTTCCTTCCTTCCTTCCTTCCTCCCCCCTCCCTCCCTCTCTCCCTTCCTTCCTTCCTCCCTTCTTTCCTTCTTTCCTCCCTCCCTCCCTCCCTCCCTCCCTTCCTTCCTTCCTTCCTTCCTTCCTTCCTTCCTTCCTTCCTTCCTTCCTTCCTTCCTTCCTTCCTTCCTTCCTTCCTCATTTCCTCCCTTCCTTACTCCCTTCCTTCCCTCCCTTCCTCCCTTCCTTCCTTCCTTCCTTCTTTGTAGGATAACATGGGGTTTGTCCTTTCAGCCTTGCCGAAGGGAGCTTAGTTTACCTTAAAGCAATGTCCTTTCTGTATGGACACAGGAAGACAGTTAAAATTATGCCTTGTAACTTGGAAGTTGATTGACTCCAATAATATTTACTCCTGGGCATCTGCTTTCTCAACTCAGTTGCCCTTAGTTCCTAGTACCCCAAAATCAGGGTCCTGAAGAGGGACACAATGGACCCAGGGCAAGCTGTGAGCTACCCTGGCATTGAAATGGGTCAGGCCAAAGCGCCACAATACTCAACTATAAGTTGAGAACATGGTCATAGACAAATGCTGTCATGATCCAAAAGTAATGACGAGACAAGGACCCTGATGGGGTTAGAAAGACTAACCTGGCCTGAGAACTGTGGTCTGGAATATATGGTGAATGTCCTCAGGAAGAACCAAACTTTAAGTCTGATATATCTCTTACTGTGCTCATACAAAATGACATTGCTAAAAATATTAGAAGTAAATTTACTATAACTATTTAAGTGGATTATTAGCTGAGGAAGGAAGAAAGGGACAAACCCTTGTTTGGATCCCACCCTTGAGCAGATCTCCTAGTAATCTGGAGTAATCTCTTTAGATGAGATTTTGTTAATCTCTTGGAGGAGTGGTCTTACTCCTCTTTGTTGATTTGTTAATGTTCAATCTACTTTTGTGTCACCACCCTATGTAATTGCTATATAAACTAAGACTATAAGGAGAGAAGGGACAGAGGCAAGACAGAAGGGGAGAGGTAAGACAGAGCAAAAAGAAGAGACAGAAGTAGAGAGAAAACTCAGAGGCAAGACAGAAGATACAGCAGAAGACACAGAAGCAAGAGGGAAGACACAGAAGCAGAGAGAAGACACAGAAGCAGAGACAGAGAGAGGTCGGAAGAGACCAGAGGAGAGACTACAGAGACAGAGATACAGAGACAGACAGAAGAGAGCACAGCAGCACAAAAAGAAGCAGAGCACAAGGAAAAGCCATCCTGATCCTGTCCATACACAGCGGCTCGAGAGCACCAAACATGAGCGCATGAGCGGGGAGAGAGAGAGAGAGAGAGCGAGCGCCACCCTGAGAGCCCTTGGACAACACAGCCCACATCACATCGCACCCTCCCTCGAGTGCGCACCTTTGTAATTTTTTACACTTCCTCCTTCCTTCCTTCCTTCCTTCCTTCCTTCCTTCCTTCCTTCCTTCCTTCCTTCCTTCCTTCCTTCCTTCCTTCCTTCCTTCCTTCCTTCCTTCCTTCCTTCCTTCCTTCCTTGTGTTTCTTGGCTACTCAAGTCCTTGGTTTGAATGCTTAGGCTGGAGGATGCAGTAATAACACTCCAAGGGTCTATGGTGTCAGGGATCAAACCAGGGATTGATGTGTGGTAGATGCATGTTCCTACCTCTGTCATATCTCCCCAGTCCCAGAGGGAAAAAGAACTCTCACATATTATGTAAGAGTCTTCACATTTTACGTTTTACACAAAAAATGTCAACCAATTTGTTTGGAAACATTTACAAACATTTGTTATTCGAGGTGAAATACCTAGTGAGGATGTTCTACTCAAAAGTCATGATTTGCAAATATCTGATGAGTATTTACTGAAGGGCAATGTATTGAGTTAGGTTTTCTGAGGCAAAACTATACCTGATGTGAATAAGACACAGGAAAATGCTCATAGTTTTCACAAATGTGTTTACAATGAGAATGCCAAGGAACAATGTTGTTTTTAATTGTAAAAATCTAAAAAATTAGTTGTTTAGTGCTTGGAAAGCATTTTCTTATACTAAAAGCTTTGTACAGGGCATATTTCTATACTTGTCCATAAGAATCATAAAACACAATTCTAAACTCATAAATAAATAAAAATTTTTACTCCTTTTCAGGATGTCTAACCTGTTCTTATAACATTTAAATAATTAAAAATAACACTATCTCCGTATTTTAATTTTTGTGTGTGCATACCTGTATGAGATACACTTGTCTAGATAGGTAATTTAAGTTACACAAAATCAAAGTGTAAGAATCATTCTGATGCCTGATCTCATCCAATTCCATGAAAATAGCACACTGGGGGCTGGAGAGATAATATAGTGGGTAGGTTGGTTGGTTTGTGTGCTGTCAAGATTGACCTGGGTTCTATCCCGGCACCACATATGGTTCCCTGAGTCCATCAAGAGTGATCCCTGAGCACAGAGCCAAGAGTAAGCCCTGAGCATAGCCAGGTGTGACTTCAAAACAAAACCATAATGAAAAGGAATATCATACTGGCCAGCAGGGATTATGTATTTGCAGGTTGCCATTTTAGAATCAAGGCTGAACTATATGATGACCCCATTGATATAAATTCTGGTGCTCTTTAGGTATGAGGTAGGGAAGCATTGGAGATTTGGCAAGCTCTCAGAAGATAAGACATGGGGACTGAGGGATACACCCAGCTTTGGCCTGTTTAAGGCATCAGAAGAGACTCTAAAGCACAGTTGTAGGTTCTGGTTAGGCTGTTCTGCTGGCCTGGGTGTAAAACTGATAATAACTGGCAACATTTCTAGGGGAGAGTGCAATACTGGGGTCAGTTCAGAGCATCAAAACATTTCTGAATAGCTGGCACATTGAGAGACTCATTATATTTGCTAAAGTAAAACATGTGTGATTTGAGGACAGAATGCTCCTGACAAAAGGGTAGGGTAAGACCAATTCTTCTCAGTTTTCATAAGAAAAGGCATGTCTGTGGGTGGGTCACTGAGTTTTCCTGCTTTAGAAAGTGAAGATTAAAATAATAATAAAAATGCTAGAACTGGAAATTTCAGACCTGGATGACAACTTTCTCTTTGGTAGAAATGAATCAATGGTTGATAAATTAAAAAAGTGTCTTTATCATCGTTATACTTTTTAAATTCCTATAGATGAAAAAAATTACAGTTTTCAGAGAAAAAATGAAATAATTAACACAAATTTTTCCAGGTTAGTTACAATAGAAACAAAATGTAGAATTTTTAATACATAATTTGACATCAGTTCTTTAGACCCAAAGTGAAAATGTGGACAACAAATCGTTTTTATCAAATAACAATGATAAAAATATAATTCAGACTTAACAAACTAAAAAGTTTCTGCCCTATGAAAGAGAGTAAGCTATAATAAAGATACTCTGCATAATGAGAGGTAAAATATATGCTCACTATACATCTAACAGAGGGCTAATGTTTAAGATATATTAAGAACTCACAAAACTCAACAATAAAAATCCAAATAACCCCCTTAAAACATGGGGAAATGCACTGAATAGATACTTCCTTCAAGACCTATGGATTGAAAACAGGGATATGAAAAAATGTTCTTCATGTCTATTGGCAGAGAAAAGCAAATAAAAGAAAAACACACCATTGAGAATTGCCTATATAAAAAATTCTGGAAGCAACCAGTGCTAGTGAGATTTCAGTGAAAAAAGAACCCTCTTCATTGCTGGTGGGACTGTTATCTGGCTCAAACTTTATGAAGATCAACATGAAGGCCTCAAAATTTTTCAAAATAAGTCTTCCTTTTGACCCAGTTAGTCCAATAATTTCATATATTTCAAGAACATAGAAACATTAAACCATAAAGACATGCACACTTGTCCTTGAGTGAAAGTATAGGGGTTAAGATGTTTGCCTTGCATTCCTCCAATCCCAGTTTGATCCGTGGTACTGCATGTGGTCCCTCCAAGGATGTTCAGGAGACACTTCTGAGCACAGACCTAAAAATAGCTGCTGGGCACCACTGACTGTGACCCAAGCATTCTCTTTACCTCCCTCAACCCCCATAAAAAAGATAGATGTGTATTTAATATTCATTGCATGACCATTTATGATAATCAAGATCTGGAAACAACTTAAATGCCCAATAGTAGAAGAATGGATAGAAAAATCACAGTGCATATACACAACGGAATACAACTCAGTTATAAGGAAAGATAAAATCTCACAGTTCACTGCAATTTGAATGAAAATAGAGAATGTCATGGTAAGTGAAGTGAATCCGAAGGAGGACAAGTATTAAAAGATCTCACTCATGTGGAGTATAAAGAAACAAAGCAAGGAAATACACAATGGCCCATTAAAATAAACCCTCAGATCGTGCGAATGGCACTGGATTTACTAAGATTGAGAGTGGACAGTGATGACCAAAAGGAACCCAGAGACAGTGGTGGAGAGATGTTGGCACTCTGGTGGTAGGTTTGGTGTCATAACATTATATGCCTAAAAATTAACATTAGTACTTTTGCTAACCAAGATACCTCACAAAACAAAACAACATTTAAACTGACCTGCAGAGAAAGTCCTGACATCGCTGAAAAGATGCACCAGCAATGAATGTTGCAGTAGGCCCTTGAAGACTTCATGGTCTTCCTAGAGAGCTATGTACTAAAATGTGCACAGACTGGTTCTACTGACATGTCTCTGGATGCTCAAGGTGTTGTTCTGTCTGTGGTTGTGACTCTAAAACTCTCTTGGAGTGGTCATTATGCCATACTCCATAACAAGAAAAAGAATATATTCCCAATTCTTAGTTTCTGCCGAGAAACTCCTTGTTAGTTTTGGCTCTTTCGATGTTTTTATTATCTGTATTATCTATTTGTAAAACAGGCATGGGGTAGACGGTAACTTTTTTTTTTCAGCAATAGATATACTTTATTTTTTTTTTAATTTTTAAAATTTTTATTATATCACCATGTGGAAAGTTACAAAGTTTTCAGGTTTATGTCTCAGTTATACGATATTCAAACACCATCCCTTCACCAGTGCCCCTATTCCACCACCAAAATCCCCAGTATAACCCCCGCCACAGCCCCCCCCAACTGTATAACTGATGAATTTCACTTCATTTTCTCTCTACCTTGATTACAGTCCATATTGCAAAACAAAACTCATTATTGTTGTTGGAGTTTCCCCCCAAGGAAGACAGCCCTAGTAAGGAAGCATTTGATAATTGGTTTGTCATTAAAAGATTGTATGTTTTCAGTTTTTAGAAAAGGTCGCGCGGTCGCGTCAGCGGCCGCGCGGCTTGGATGTGTTCCAGTCCTGCAACCCGGAGCCGTGTTAGTTGCTTCTCAGTGTCGCCAGGGCTCCATCCGGAGAAGGTGTGCCAGCTGTACCTCCTCCGTCTGGATCCCCGGTGTTGTTGGCCCGGATTCGGGTCTGGAGCATTTCTCCGGCCGCGTTGCTCACCAGACTTAGACGGTAACTTTATGTGATGGGAAGATATTTTCCTTTGTTTTCCCAATGAGATCGTGTGGTAGCTATGACTGTTTTTACATTTAGCATATTTAGGTGCCCTATACAGTATAAATACTGCACTGAGATAATAACTGTTATTTTTAGTTTTTTAAATTTATATTTGGACACTGTGATTTACAAAGTTGTTCATAATAGAGTTGATTTCGACACACAATGTTCCAACAGCAATCTCACTTTCGATGTTCCTTTCTCTCTGTCAATGTCCTGAAATAATACCAGACAGTTTAAGTACAACACTACTGAGAATGGGGCTTATCACAGGGTGATTCAAAAGAACTTTTGGTCTCAGACTAACACCTATAAAGGGTTTTTGGAAACTTTTTTTGCCTTTTGGAAACATTTTTTTAATTTTTGGGTCACACCCAGTGATGCTCAGGGGTTACTCCTGGCTCTGCACTCAGGACTCACTCCTGGCGGTGCTCAGGGGACCATATGGAATGCTGGGATTGAATCCGATTTGGCATCGTGCTAGGCAAACACCCTATCTGCTGTACTGTTGTTCCAGCCCCTTGGAAATATTTTTTGACTCCACCATCAAACAAGGCCACATATAATCATAGGGTTTCCAGACCAAGACTGAACATTAAAACAAGACATTTTTCTGTTATCTTGTTCTGACATTTATTCCCACTTTAATATGATGAGAACCTCAACAATGAAAGTGATTCAGTGTTCTCCTAGGTACAAACTGCCTCATGTATAAACTTCCACATATGCTGCAGGAAAAAAAGGAGTCAGTGGTTTTGTTTTTCCAGTCTAGATTTCCAATAAAACATCTGAAATGCCAAAGCTAACATGGAGTTAAGTGCATGTGCTTACCAAAGTTTCACTTACTCATTAAACAAATTATGCTTTAGGTGAGATAGACGAAAGAATCAGACTCTGTCCTTCCCTGGGCATGCTGCCTCTCCGAGACCAATTTTCAGGCTTTCAAAACAAGATCAACTATAGTGTCTGCTTCCAGAGATGTTGTACGAACTATAGGAGGCAGTTTTTGGAAGCAATATAGACTGGATATGAATCAGGCACATAATAAAAATTAGCTGCTATTATTAGCAGTTTTAAAGACAAATGATTCTGTGTTAGAGGTTATTTTTTTTAGTTAAACCTTTAATTAATTAATTAATTATTTTTTATTGAATCACCATGTGGAAAATTACAATGCTTTCAGGTTTAAGTCTCAGTTATACAATGCTGAAACAACCATCCCTTCACCAGTGCCCACATTCCACTACCCAAAAAATCCCCAGTATACCTACCGTCCCTCCCCCCCCTCACCACTCCCCGCCTGGGTAACTGATAAATTTCACTTTGCTTTCTCTTTACTTTGGTTACATTCAATATTTCAACAAAAAACTCACTATTATTGTTAGGAGTTCCCCACTAAAGTCAGACTTGCTGTGAAGAGGTATGAGGTTTTGGATTTCTGTATTTTAGCAACTAAGTCCAGGGAAATTTCTTCCAGAAATTTGATCATTGCAAGCTTGTAATGCTTGCAATTGTAATGCTGCTTCTCATTAGTGGTCCTCACAACATGGCACTCACCACGCCCTTCCCCTCCTCACCCTCCCCCCCCCCCCCACACCTGGCAAGGAAAAGGCAAGAGAGTAAAACCTTTCCCTTCCTGGGCAGGCATGGGACTGCAGCTTAGTTCTCAGTCTGGAGACATTCTGCAAGGAGCTGCCGGTACCAAAAGTAGTTTAGCTGGCCTCTGGAATCATGTACGTGCAGCTGTGGTGAGGCCGCATGCACACGCGTGACCCCCAGGATCACATCTCGGTGGAGATGTGTTAGAGGTTATTGCTGGAATTGGGATCAAGATGTGTATAAAACACGAGCCTGTTTTCCAGAGACTTGTGGTCTAAGGAAGTAGGACAACCATTGCAATTCAATGTGATAGAAACTATTGGTGGCAATTGTCTGTGGAAAAGGAACCACATGATGAGTGTCAACAACTACCTTGAGAAGTTCATAGATGTAAAGAAAATCAAGTTCTTGTTTTACCCTAATGAACTGAGAGACTTTGGGCATGTTGTTTAGCCACTTTATGTATCAATTAGTTCCTGAATTCACACAAAGAGTGGGACTGAGGAAGTTCAGAGATGGAGAGGTGGAACTTAAGTAGCTCTGGTTCTTTCCATGACTGAAGCCAAAGTGCTGACTTTTTCTTTGATTCATCATTATATCTTGAGAAGAATACCACTATGCTGGAATACACTTCCTTCATGCCTCATAATTAGCTAATTTCCAATTCTAATTAACTTTGGAAACAAATGGACTATGCTACACATGGGCAAGCTTGTCAAGCATGGTCCCCTATCCATCTACTAGGTCTTGTTCGGTAACATTTTGGCCCTACAGGAGTTAGAGAGATGCTTCCCACAGGCCTTTAATTAATACATAACACCTGAAGTTTCTTCTACTAGAAAATTCTCACCTTAGGGAAAAATAAATCTAAAGAAAAAGGAAGCAGGTGAGAGAATAATTTGAGTGTGTTTCTGTCATCATCCATTCAAACACTTAGGGAAGAGATTTGTTTTTTAGCAATGTCCAGAAATCTTTTGACAGATACTGAAGCCTAAATTTACAATAAAACAGAATCGCAAGTATATTTCCATGCCACAAGGCTTAGAAACCCTCATGCCTATTGATATATGTGGCCTTTATGTGGTATTTTATCTGATCAAGTGTATTTTGGGGACAGGATGAGAAGGCACCAAGAGCTATGAGCTTTCTCTGATGGGTTCTCGAACAATTACATGGCATTTATATTATTCCATAGAGAAAGTTTCCTTCTTCATAGTCTGATAAAACTTAATGCTTTCTTTAAATTTAGAAAGTGGAACTTCCATATCATCCTGCATTTCTACTCCTTGGTATCTATTCACTGAAGACAAAAAAAAAATACCTGAATGGGCTTATGTATTTATTCCTATATTATTTGTAATTCAATTTACAATAGCCTAGATTTGGAAATGACTCATCATCAGTAACAGATGAGTGAATACAAAAATTGTGCTATATATGCACAATGGAATACTACACAGCTATAAGAAAAAGATGAACTATTTTATTTTGCTCTACTATGAATGAAACAGGAGGGTTTCACATTAAGTGACGTAAGTCAGAGTGAAAAAGTGAAGTACTGATAATATCACTCATACGTAGATAAACAAAGCAAGGGAATGGACAATATCCAAGGAAAAGCGTTTAGACTCTGACAACAAAAATTGATTAGTGCTATCAAGACTTTTCAGACAGTGGTGGAGGGATATTGGCACTTTGGTCATGGGTATTATATGGCAAAATTGTACCTCTGAAATATAAACATTTGCACTTTTGTAAACAAATGTCACTTCAATTTAAAATAAAATGTTGGGCCACACCTAGTGCTCGGGGTAATTCCTGACTTTGTACTCAGGGATTACTTCTGGCAGGGCTCAAGGAACCATATGTGGGTCAGGTATCAAATCCGGATTGGCAGTGTGCAAAGTGACCTACCCACTAGACTATTCTTTCAGCCCCAGTTATTTCAATTTGAAGATAAATTTATAAGTAAAAATTTTAACACCACTTCATGATAAAATAATATAATATTAAAAGTTTAGCTACCAGCCTTAGTAAATAATCTGATAGACTATGCATAACAACAAACAAAGCAATTCAGTTTTAGTCCTGTGCCTAGGAAGTTGTGCAAACAGGTTGATGCTTGCCTCTCTACCCCTAAAATTACCCCAGTGGCCAGCACAGAGCCGTGGTAAGAAAAAGTAGAAACACATACTTCATATAGTTCTGTGTATAGGATGTGACATGGGAGCAAAATTTCTCTCATGTTAGTACATTAAGGGAAATAAACTTTGCAGACAATGGTAAAAGTAATTTTGTAAAATTATAATAATCGCATAAGATCATATTTATATATGTGGCACATGAGTATCCCCAAATATAATGCTTTATAGTGTTGGAGGGAATTACCTCCATTCTTCTTCCCTCCTCTCTGCTTTCCCTACCTTTCCTTTTCCTTTTGTGGATGTAGAGAGTAAATTTTTAAATCCTAGTAGAGTAGAGAGTGCTATGAAGTGCAGTTTTGAAACACTGATCAGTAAAATCTCCTGTTCTGGCTTATTTCTATAGTGAGAGACATAGACAGCTCCTATAATATTCAGATCAATATCTGTTATTTTATGGTGTAGATTTTAAAAGTGCAGTTGTTATATGTATAAAGTCTAAATAAATCTATTCTGAAATTTTATTACATCTGCAGTCACAAAATCTATAATTTAAAATAATTCATAAAGTCATAAAACTTACTCATATTAGGCACAAAGAAAGCCCTTTGTAATGAACTGTTGTGTTGACATTTTTAACATCTCGGATTGTTAAAGATAGAAATAATGCTTAGTTTGAGAACAAATTATACTTGAATGCATATTTTCCCTCACTTGGCTTAAAGTTCCCAATGAATGCTGAGGTATTTCTAGTAATTATACATTATTTTGGCTGATCAGAGTTTAACTGAGAAGTGGGTAGGCATACTAGTTCCTTTTCTGAGACCTTTGAATAAAAGTGTCTATAGCAGTGAAACCAATTTCCTGCTTTGCAAATCGACTCTCTATTAAGCCAATTGTTCTTTCCTTCACTCATTGATTCATTCATTCTTGAATTCATTCTGGAATAAGCTAAATCAAAGCAAGAGTACATTATTTGATTTAGTAAAAGTGATTTCTCTCAGATATGAACCTCAGGTTTTTCAGAACAAAGCTACCCTCTGAGTACTCTTTCTCCCTCATACCCTCAGGCCTTTCAGATCTGAAAACCTCAGTTCCTTCAGACCTAAAGGTTCAGATTTATTTATTCTCTGGTTTCCAATCCCGTCTAAGGATAAAATGTGGAAGCTTTCTATGAATGTATGGATTATAGAGACCTTTGACAGTCATCTTTATCATTAGCTTCGGGTGAAGACTTGATGGACTCTGACAAAGATTTAGAATGTAGAAGCTTTGTGTTGCTGACTGGAGGTGGATCCCTAGACTATGACAAGTATGAGAACAGTTGTTGTTGGTGAAGTAACTGAGAAGATATGGTAGGTTACAGACTACAAACCTCTACAAGGAACTGAGTCCCAGGAGCTTGCAGGACCAGGCAGAAAATTTCTTCAATAAGCAGACTTGAATCTGTTCCAACCTTGGGTAAATGGTCTATAGTCTTTTTTTAAATTTTATTGAATCACTGTGAGATAGTTACAAGCTTTCATGTTTGGGTTACAATCACACAATGATCAAACACCCATCCCTCCACCAGTTCACATTCCCTACAACCAATATCCTGGGTATACCTCCCATTTCCCACCCTCCCCCTGCCTCCATGGCAGACAATATTCCCCATACTTTATCTCTACTTTTGGGCATTATGGCTTACAACACAGACACTGAGAGGTCATCATGTTTGTTCCATTATCGGCTTTTGGCACACATCTCCCATCCCAGCTGGTTCCTCCAGCCATCATTTTCTTAGTGATCCCTTCTCTATTCCATCTGCCTTCTCCCCTCCACTGGTCTGTAGTCTATTAAGTGTTATACTTCAACAAAGTGATTTTCAAAACAAACAAAAAAATTTAATTAGGGAAATTTGCTTTAAAATGGAATTGTGTATAGAACCTTTGTGTATGAAGTGACAAGAGCTGCTTTGATTGAAACAAGATGAAGGGACAAGTATGGGAGGTTTGGGACAGGGAATTTTAGGAAGCACGTCTACCAGTCGCTCACCGTATCAAGAAACCTTAGTGATGTTTCTCATGGATCTTTCCATTATCTTTTTACGGACCCAATTAATTGTGAGAGGAAAATCAGGATACTGAGCAGCATAGCTTTAATAACTGAAAGTTAATTAAATGAAATTTAAGAATATCTAAAAATGTTGATTGTATTTGCGTTGTGACAATGCAGTGAAATCACTGCAGATGCAAAAGCAAATAAATATACTTAACCAAATATCAAAATAAAGGGGCTGGAGTGATAGCACAGCAGTAGGGCATTTGCCTTGCATGCGGCTAACCCGGGTTTGATTTCCAGCATCCCATATGGTCCCCCGAGCACTGCCAGTAGTGATTCCCGACTGCAGAGCCAGGAGTAACCCCTGAGCATTGCCGGGTGTGACCCAAAAAGCAAAAAACAAAAGGCAAACAAAAAAACCCAAAATCAATTAAACAACTAAGAAAGAAATCCAATAAAAAGAACTCAGTATTTGTATGAAATAAATGATAAACGTTTACCAAGCAATAGGAAAAGAAACCTAAATAAATTCTAATGAAGTTTTCTTGAGAAATGTGTTAAGCTGATTTTGAAATTCAGAAAAAAAAGTGTTTACACAAGCTAGTGTCACCTTGTTTGACATTCAACATATAACTAAGAGTTAATAATTAAAATAATTCTTGGCATAATAATATATCAGTAGAAAGAGTAGGCAGTTTTAAAGACGGCTCACCATAATAGAGATTTACACAGATTTTTAACAGGGAAGTTGAAATCATTATGGGATAGGGGGACTCTTCAATAAATGATGGGGTAACTGCAGACTTCCGGTTGTGACAAAAATAAATAAGGTTAGTATTTTCTCTCAAAACATTTAGTTTTACATAATAAGAAAAAGCAAAGAGATCAAAGGAGTGAAATAAAATCTAGGAAACTGAAAAGAAATACAAAGAAATATTTAAAAACTACTCCCCACCCTCATGGTGTGAGGTATGAGATGTTGCAACTACATGTTGCAAATGCAGCCTGGAGGTCCAGGAATAGGTTCACTCATGGTGAGACTTGACCTGAGCGTGTGGAGAGCAGCCGGCAGTGCACATGGTGGCGGTTAGTTCTGGAGGTTTTCAGTGGGACCCTCCCCTCTCCTGGTTGCCCTGTGTTCAGATGGCTTTAAAGGGACTCTTTGAATGACCACTGTTTGGGGGTTACAGACACTCTACTGAGTAACTAAAAACGAGTCAGTGAAAGAATGATTGATTAGGAAGAGGCGTCATCGGATTGTTCAGGATGCTTGCAGTGCCATGGGTGGAAAAGACAGAGATCCCCAAAGTGGATTCATCTGTTACCTAAAACGTTCTCCAGCCGTGGCATAATATCCGACATTAGGCGAGGTCGAGTTCATCTCAGCATTCATGTTGGCAGAGAGCAGTTGTGGTCGTAATAGGAACTATGGTTAAAAGTGACAGGTTATCTCACTCTCTTCTACCCCATCTGTAATGGGGTCATTTTGTGCCTTATGTGACCTTTTTTCCCTGGTGATCTAGTGATTAGGATTTGGTGCTTTTACTGCCACAACCTGGGTTCGATTCCCGATCAGAGGAGAAGCTTTTGGGCTGGAGTGATAGCACAGTGGGTAGGGCATTTGTCTTGCACGTGGCCTACCCGGATTTGATTCCTCCATCTCTCTCGGAGAGCCTGGCAAGCTACCCGTATTATGCCGAAAACAGTAACAACAAGTCTCACAATGGAGACTTTACTGGTGCCCACTGGAGCAAATCAATGAACACCGGGATGACAGTGACAATGACTCCCCACTCTTACTTATTAATCAGGGAATCAAAAACTAAAACAGAGTGAAACTCTGTTTTTGTTTATTTGGAAACCAATAAGTCCCAGTGTGGTGAAGATTGGGGAAACAGTATTCTCATTTATAGTGAAAGGTTGTGAATTGGTATAGCCTCAGGAGAATACTAATTTTGTTAAAACTGTTATGATGTATAGCAGTTCCACTTAAAGACATTTGTCCCACAGAAAACCTGGGACATGTGCCCAAAGTCTTATATATAAGAACGTTTATTAGTGCATTTCATTGTCATAGTGAAAAATTGGAAGCTGTAGAGCAGTGGTTAAATAATGATACCACAAGCTGTGTGGGTTGCTTTAACTATATTTGGATGGAAAGGACAATTTCTCCCACCCTTTAGGTTCTTCTTGGGCTGGTCAAGCAATCACATTAATGTCAGATATATTGGTAGGAGAAAATAGACCCTAAATTTAATTAGATTTATATGGGGGATCTACAGAGATGTGTATTCCAAAGCAATGAAGCAAGACTGAAGAGGTAATAGGTATATATATTCCCAGCTAAGGAATATAAAAGGAGTTTGGAACTTTAAAGAAGAAAGGACAGGAACCCAGAGATGATGAGGAGAGGATGACTTCTATGACAAACACCAGATGCTCTGTAATTAGATGTTCGCCTGGTCATTATGGATAGGTTTGCCTACAGTAATGTTATTTATGTAATGCTAAAAACCCTAATTCCTGGTAATACCTTCAATTTTTCTTCTTCTAGATTGTTCAAAGTATCTGCCGACCTGCAGGACCTTAACTGACCTGGGTTCAGTTCAAAATAATCTATGTGCCAAAGTGACATGATATTGGTAAGGCCTTGGGATGTTCAAACTTCCCTGTACAGCAGCTAACAGGAATGAAGTAGATCTGTATAAACTGCCTGTAAAAGATGTCCAAGACAGAATTTTAAGTGAATTAAACAAGTTGAAGAACAATAATTATATGTTACATAATATGAAATCTATTTGATCATTGTCACCATTTCTGGTTAAGAGCTCTTTAAACATTTTCAAGTCCTTGATGAGAATCTACAAGTTATGGTAATAAGGTAACTTTGGGAAAGCACCTAAAGATAAGAGTTGCCTGCCAGGGGAGTCAACTTGGTGACAGAAAGTTGAAACTTTTAGTATCATCCTGACCTCTGGGGAAGGGAGAGACCTGGAGATGGAATCGGTGACAAGAGGCCAATTGCTTAATCCATCAGATGTTTGTAATGATACTCTTTTCTTTTCTTTTTTAAAAAAATTTTATTGAATCACTGTGAGATAGTTACAAGCTTTCATGTTTGGGTTACAATATCCCAATGATCAAACACCTATCCCTCCACCAGTGCACATTCCCCACCACCGATATCCGGGATTTACCCCCTCCTTCCCACCCTCCCCCTGCCTCCATAGCAGACAATATTCCCCATATTCTCTCTCTACTTTTGGTCATTATGGCTTGCAACACAGACACTGGAGGTCATAATGTTTGGTCCTTTATCTACTTTTGGCATGCATCTCCCATCCCAACTGGTTCCTCCAGCCATCATTTTCTTAGTGATCCCTTCTCTATTCCATCTGCCTACTCCCCTCCACTCAGGAAGCAGTCTTCCAGCTATGGGGAAATCCCCCTGGCCCTTGTATCTACTGTCCTTGGGTGTCAGCCTCATGTGGTGTGATTCTATACTCCACAAATGAGTGCAGTCCTTCTATGTCTGTCCCTCTCTTTCTGACTCATTTTACTTAGCATGATACTCTCCATGTCTATCCATTTATAAGAAAATTTCATGACTTCATCTCTCCTAACAGCTGCATAGTATTCCATTGTGTAGATGTACCAAAGTTTCTTTAACCAGTCATCTGTTTCAGGGCACTCGGGTGGTTTCCAGATTTTGGCTATAGTGAACAGTGCTGCAATGAACATATAGGTACAGATGTCATTTCTACTGTGCTTTTTTGCATCCTCGGGATATATTCCCAAAAGTGGTATTGCGGGGTCATATGGAAGCTCAATTTCTAGTTTTTGAAGTTGTCCATATTGTTTTCCAGAAAGGCTGGACCAGTCGGCATTCCCACCAACAGTGAAAAAGTGTTTCTTTTTCCCCACATCCACGCCAGCACTGGTTGCTTTTGTTCTTTTGAATGTGTGCCAGTCTCTGTGGTGTGAGATGATATCTCATTGTTATTTTGATTTGCATCTTTCTGATGACAAGCTATGTGGAGCACTTTTTCATGTGCCTTTTGGCCATTTGTATCTCTTTTTTGAGGAAACTTCTGTTCATTTCTTCTCTCCACTTTTTGATCAGGTTGGAGGTTTTTTTCTTATACAATTCTACTAGTGTCTTGTATATCCTTGATATTAATCTCTTATCTGATGGGTATTTGGTACATATTCTTTCCCATTATGTGGGCTCTTTCTGTATTTTGGTCACTGTTTCTTTTGAAGTGCAGAAGCTTCTTAGTTTGATGTAGTCCCATTTGTTTATGTTTGCTTCCACTTGCATGATCAGTGTTGTTTCATCCTTAAAGATGCTTTTAGCTTCAGTGAATGATACTCTTTTCGTAAGAGCCTTTGAAGAGCTTCTAGGCTGCAGAAATGTGAAAGTCTGGGAAGAGGAGTACAGGGGTAAACACTTCTTTTTTAAGAAATAAATCAATTAAAATTTTTTTCTTTTTGGATCTCACCTGGCATTGCACAGGGCTAACTCCTGGCTCTGCACTCAGGAATTACTCCTGGCGGTGCTCAGGGGACCATATGGGATACTGGGAATTGAACCCAGGTCGGTCGCTTGCAAGGCAAATGCCCTACCCCCTGTGCTATCGCTCCAACCCCAATCAATTACAAACTTTAAAAATTGAATCACCAAGAGTGGAAAAGTTTTGATCTTAGCCCATACCTTGCTCTATGCATCAATTTCATTTGACTGTACCTGAGTTATATTACTTCTGAGTTATGAGAAACTAGTAATCTAGTACATCACTTGTTTCTCTGAGTAACGTTTTCTGAGTTCTTTGAGTTGCTCTAGTAAATAGTCATATCTGAGGAAGGGGCCACTGGAATCCCAAATCTACAGCCATTTTATCAGAAAGAGGGATATGTTACACTGGGCTTACAGTTAACTGAAGTGGAGTAGGAACTGTGTTCTGTAACTTTTCTCCTCAGATAGTGTCAGAATTGGGTTAAATTGCCAAACTGTTAATTGATGTCTAAGAACGGCTTGTATATGGTGGTTGTGATTCTTGTCTGTTGGAATTCATTCAGGAATAGCAAGGTATGACACTATTTATGTGAAAAATATTGCCAAAGTATTTATTTATGGGCACATAATATATGTTTATATATGTGTATATATTCTAGAATGGCACAAACCAGATTAATGGGAATTGATGGGGAATGAAATTGGACCAGACTGTTGATAGTGAGATGGGCACGTCAAGAAAAACATTCCACTTATCATATAATTGTGTATCCAATAGAAAAGTAAATGTAACAGGAATGTATTCACTGTTTTGCACTTAGGTATAAATTTTTTAAAATTAGAAAAGTATTAGAAAAAAAGATAATATTCTGAGTTTTGTGGGGGCCTTGGGACACAGCTGGTGGCACTCAGGAGACCATGTGTAGTTCTGGAGTTGGTATCAATGTCTTGGCCACACACAGGACAATTGCCATAACCTCTATATTTTCTCTTCAACTCATGAAAATGAAATTTTGAATTGATTAATTCAGGGAGCTACAAGATTGAGAAATCAAATCAAATATAGGTGAAAGTGATTGAAGACTTAAACTTAAATTAAAGATTAAACGAAAAAAAGATTAAACACAAGGTCTAAAGACTTAAAGATTAAACACAAGGTCTAAAAAGTAATGACTTTATTTCTTTTCCTTTGTGGGGGGGAGCTGCTACATCTTATTGAATTCAGGGCTTAATCTTGGCTTTACATTCAGCATGGGAATTGGGAGACCATATGGGGTTCCAAGAATTGAATCTGGGTCAACCAATGCAAGGAAAGTACCTAATCCACAGTACTATAATTCCAATCCTAAGTGATGACATTTAAGTTTTTATTTTATCTTACTTTAATTTTTTTATTAGTGAATCACTATGAGGTACAGTTACAAACTTATGAACTTTCATGTTTGCATTTCAGTCATACAGTGATTGTTTACATCCCTCCACCAGTGCCCATTCTCCTCCACCAATGTTCCCAGCATCCCTCCCACCACCCCACCCCAACCTCCACCACCACCCCCTGCCTCTGCAGAAGGGCATTCTCTTTTGTTCTCTCTCCTCTTGGGTGTTTTAGTTTGCAATAGAGGTATTGAATGGCCATCATGTTCCATCTATAGTCCACTGTCTACATGCATCTTTCAGCCCCAATGGGTCCTCCCAACATCCTCTACTTGGTGTTCCCTTCTCTAGCTCAGTGCCTTTTCCCCCAGCATGTGAGGTCAGTTTCCAAGCTGTGGGGCAGACCTCCTGGTCCTTATCTCTACTACTCTTGGGTGTTAGTCTCCCATTCTGTTACTTTATATTCCACAGATGAGCCCGGAGAGGCAAAAAGGTATAGCAAAAATGACATCTGCATTTGTATGTTCATTGCAGCACTGTTTACGATAGCCAAAATCTGGAAAAAACCTGAGTGGCCAAAAACAGATGACTGGTTAAAGAAGCCTTGGTACATCTACACAATGGAATACTATGCAGCTGTTAGAAAAGAGGAAGTCATGAAATTTGCGTATAAGTGGATCAACATGGAAAGTATCATGTTAAGTGAAAAGAGTCAGAAAGAGTGATGACATTTTTAGACTGAGGTTTTGATATCTCACAATCCTGTGAGGCCATCATGGTCCTCAGGTGAGGACAATCATGTCAGATATTTGAGAAGAGATGTCCTGGCTGTCCTCAGTGTAGAATATGAATTAGTTTTTCTCTTCCTTTAATGCCTCGTAATGACCTACGATGAATTCAGATATGGTTGCCTCCTGTTTTGGCAGCCAATGACACACAGGATCTAAATCTTTCAGACTCTCTGACAAATTAAATTGTCTTCATTCTTTTTCTGTTTCTTCATCATTCTTCATCTCTTCATTCTTTTTCTATTTCTCCCACCTGCGTATTGCATGCTTCTAGAAGAAGCAAGTATATGAGAAACATTTCAGGATGCATTTTTTTTTTTACTTTTTGGGTCACACCTGGCGATTCACAGAGGTTATTCCTGGCTCTGCACTCAGGAATTACTCCTGGTGGTCCTCAGGGGACCATATGGGATGCTGGGAATCGAACCCGGGATGGCTGCATACAAGGCAAACGCCCTACCCACTGTGCTATTGCTCCAGCCCCACCAGGATGCATTCTTGATTATGTCAACTTACCATAAGTAGGTCAATTAATACTGTCATAAACTCCAGGATAGGTAAACCTACAACGAACAACCCAGTTGAAGTTAAACCATGACTCCAATGCATCAAGCTCACATACTAACACCCCCCCTGGTTTTCCATCCAATTTCTCCCCTGTCTCCATATAACATCCCCCTCCCCCGAGCCCAACCCCCTGATTTTGCAAACACCATAGGAAATTCAGTTACACACATTATCTTTTAGGGCTTTAGTGTTTGGGGTAGTGTGAAGGCTGTAGATAACTATAATCTCTAGGGGTGTTGGCAACAGAGAGGAGGAAGAATGAGGCTTCTTTTGTCAGGCCTCTAGGTTTTCCTGACAGGTGATTCAGCCTTTGGCCTTTGGGGGTGGGGGTGAGAGAGATGGGCCCAGGCTTTGTTTATATTTCAGCTCAATTGTTTTCCAACTGTGACCTTGGGCAAATTCCTAATTTTTTACATTTTTTAATTAAAAATTATTTAAAAAAAATTTTTATGCCAGAGCCTGGCAAGCTACATGTGGCGTGTTTGATATGCCAAAAACAGTAACCATAAGTCTCACAATGGAGATGTTACTGGTGCCCGCTTGAGCAAATCGATGAACAACTGGACGACAGTGCTACAGTGACAGTGCTACATTAGCTTTTCGATGTTTCTGACTCTGCAATAAAAACAATGACTCCAAACCTCACATATTCCCTTGTGAAGTTGGGACATTAAGTGCATTTTTTGGGAAGTCCTCGTTTTTTTTTTTCCTTTCTAGACACTTCTGGTCCTGGCCAGAGAAAATGTCCTTTGTTCCTCAACATCCCACTCCCACTCAGCTTCACCCTAGGTATTCTTATGACAGTTCTCTCTGTCCTCAAACTCTGCTCATTTCTTTTCTTTCTTTTCTTTTTTTTTTTTTTTTGCTTTTTTTGGGTCACACCCGGCAATGCACAGGGGCCACTCCTGGCTCTTCACTCAGGAACCACTCCTGGCAGTGCTCAGGGAACCATATGGGATGCTGGGATTTGAACCCCGGTTGGCCTTGTGCAAGGCAAATGCCCTACCCGCTATGCTATCACTCCAGCCCTCTGGTCATTTCTTAATTGCTACTTCTGGTGCTATGATCCTGTCAAAACCTGCTGTAATAGGTGATGGGTGGGGATGTTAGAATTATGCATGTAAGAAACTACCAATAACGTTGTAAATCACAGAACCTCAATTACTTAAAAAAAAAAAAAAACCAAAACACCAAAACACTGCTGTAACCATTGTCTCAGGCTAAATCAAATCTTGTAGTGGGGTCAAAATGGAATGGATCAAGTTTTAGAATCATTTCTTTCTTCGCTATGGAACTGGACCACTCTGTATAAACTTACCAGGGTCTGACACTTTCCATGCCTCACTTGGGTCTGGATGGTGAAAACATCTGTAGTTTTTGTGTCTAGGATGAAGATGGATTTCCTTTGGAAAAGGACTTTGTGTAGGCAGGCAGACAGGGAAGGGCCCCAAGGCAATGGAACTCCTGGGAAATAGTAGTCCCTGAGGCTGCAAAAAACCCACCTGTGAACACTGGAAGTAAGGCTAAGACCTTCACCTTCTTTTTTTTTTGCTGGGTCTAGCTGGGAGAGAAGCTCCAGCAGGAACAAAGGCCAAGGAAAGGAATTTCAAAGACAGTTGACTACTCCCAACTCTATTCCTAGGCAACCGCCCTAGCAACAGACTCTTAGCTAGGTAGAAGTCCCAAGTGAGGAAGCTTGGAAAAAACCTATAGAAGCCACTTTGAACAAAAAATGGGCACAAGCATGCTTCCCATGCCCATGTGCTGCTTGTGCCTGTGTGGCCGAGCACATGTGGTGCCTGAGCACATGTGTTCCTGCATCTCCCCTCTTGAGATGTGTACTGGGACTCTGTTGTTGGAAAAGCCCACGTTCTTTCTTGAATGCATTACTCCCACTTTCTTCTCTTCCTTCCTCTTCCTCAAAACCTTCAAATGAAATCTGTTTTTACTTCACTGCTGTCTACTCCTGAAAATATTTTCTATGAGATAGGACAAAGACCTGTACACCTATGACTAGTTTTCTTTTCCTGCAAAGAGCAATTCCTCACTCCAGCCTAAATCTGCAGTTCTTTGAGAAATCGGATGGTAGGAACTAACTCCTGTTCAGAGAAGATCTTTACATTATATGTAACAATAATGTCAGTACTATTTAAACTAGGCTTCCCAGTGGGTCCCTGGGTGGCAGAGGTGGATAAGGAGAACATGACCATCTCTCTACTTTCCACTTCACATAAGTCTCCAATGGGGGCCGATCAATTTCAGAATCATTAAAGATTCTGGCTGCCTAAATTAAAACACTTGTGTAATCTGGTTTCTTTAAAAAATATTGAGCTGCTTGTTATGATTTGATTTATTCAGCAGTAAGTACTATGATCTTGTATTAAGTACTATAAATAAAATTAAAAAGAGGAGAGAGACAAATAGAATGACTACATCCATTTGTGGTATATAAAAACTTATATTGAGTAAATCGATGAACAATGGAATGACAGCGATACAGTAATACAGTGATATCTTCTACTATCTACAGTGAGAGTAGAAGACTAATATCCATAGCCAGGGAAAACAGGCGTTAGGAGGACTGGTCAATAGTTGAAACTAACCACAAATGTGTGTGGGGTTGAGGGTAGGTAAAATAGAGAAGAGACCAGAGAGACCAGTATGAAAATAATAGCTGGGAATGATCTTCTGGATAAGATCTGAGGGTTAAAAGTAGGTAAAAGGATATTCTTGATAACCTTTCAGTATCAATATTGCAAATATTGCAAACCACAATGCCCAAAGAGAGAGAGACAGAGACAGAAAGAGAGAGAGAGAGAGAGAGAAGCAAAGCACTTGCCATAGAGGCAGGCAGGGAGTGGGGTGTGGAGGGTGATAGGAGGAAACCTGGGAACACTGATGCTGGGAAATATACACTGGTGGAGGATGGGTGTTGGGATACCATATGACTAAAATCCAATCATAAACATCTTTGTAAGGTACTAAGTCACAGTGATTCAATAAAAAAGTTGAAATAAAAGGACTGATTGGGAGAATCATTTGTACATCATACGTCACACAAAAGATTAACATATAAAATACTTAAAGCTCTCTTCAAGCTTAGTGACACAAGAAGATACAAACATGTCAACAGGCACTTGAAAAAAAATGTTCATCATCACTGATAATCAGAGAAATGTAAATCAAAATTATAAGGGAATATCACCTCCCACCAGCTAGACTGGTCTATAGCAAAAAGTCTGAAAATAGTAAGTGCTGGAAGAAAATGGGCGTAAGAGCAACTTCTGTTCACTGTTGGTGGGACATTAGCTTGGACCTTCCATCTTTGTAAAATCATTTGGAACGTTCTAAAAAAAAATTAAGAATAGAATTTCCATTTGACCCTGTGATTTCCACTCCAAGGCATTCATCCCAAGAATACAAAAACATTAATCTGAGAAGACATGTATGCATAGCTATGTTTATCATAACATTATTTACAATAACTCAGCTCTGGAAACAACTCAAGTGCCCAACAACAGATGGATGGATACAGAAATTGTCTTTGACAAAAGGTGAAATCTTGCAGTTTGCTGGATGTCATTGTCATGCTACATGAAGTAAGAAAATACAAATATCACATAATCTCGCTTATACATTCAGTATAAAGAAAGAAAAAGAATATATAATCTCCAATGAAAACAAAGCCTGAGATATGGCCAAGAGAACTAGAAACTGAGGATGCTAAAGGGAGGGGGAGGGGCTGGAGCAATAGCACAATGGGTAAGGCATTTGCCTTGCACGAAGCCGACCCAGGTTCAATTCCAGGCATCCCACCTGGTCCCCCAAGCACTGCCAGGAGTAATTCCTGAGCACATAGGTCAGGAGTAACCCCTGTACATAGCCGGGTGTGATCCAAAAAGAAAAAAAAATTAAAAAAATATAAATAAAAGGGAGGGGGAGGAAACCTTGCAATAATTCATGGTATGGGGATCTTGACACCCTGATGGTCCTCATATACAGCATTACTACAAGTTTGTGACAATAATGTCAGTACTATTTAAACTATGACACCTAAATAAAAACTGATTTGGAAAAAAATTCTATTGTCTAAGGTTCTTGAAGACTGGAAGTCTAAGCCGAAGGCACATTCTTCTATTGGTGAGATCCGTCTTTTGGAATTTATAGGAAGCCGCTTCTCACTGTGTCCCCATTCCGTGGAGCAGACTGGGGAACTCTCTGGATCCTCTTGAGTAAAGTGCCTCCCAAAGCTTTGTCTCCTAATCTCATCATACTGATTTCAATATAGGGAACCTGAGATATGTGGTACAAAAATAGTCAGACCACAGCAAGGATTCAATATGAAGTATACTTATTCGAGTTACATATGTCAGGGGCCCAGAGTTGTGATTCAATGTCATAGCACCTGCCTGCCATGCATGAAGTTTTGAGTTTGAGTCATGGTACTGCTCCACACCACTAAGTTTAGTCCTTAGCACTGATGTTGTGATCTCCTGAGTCACAAGTGTGAGTCCCCTGTACCACTACAACAAGAGGATGGAAAACATTTAATTCAGTGTAAGAAAAATTGGAAGTACATAGCAATCTAAATCACTATATCACTGTTACCCTGTTACTCATCAATTTGCTCGAGTGGGCTGCAGTAATGTCTCCATTTGTCCCTGTCAGTTCAGGTCAGGGGAATGAGGCCCATTATTGTTACTGTTTTTGGCATATGGAATACACTACGGGTAGTTTGCTAGGCTCTGCCATGTGAGATTCTGCATTACTCTCTTCTGGGAGCTTTGTTTTATAGTCTCTGGATCTTGGCCATTGATGAAATTACATGGCACTGGAAGCAGTTTGTGGGTGTGACTGCCAAGCTACTGGAAAACTGGGGATTTGGATAGAGGAGGCCCAGTCCCTCTCCAACTGAGCAGGCTTGGAGATCTCAGCCACATGGGTCCTGCATACCTGGGTTCCTCTGTCGGTCCCTTCATGGGTGAGGCTGTCAGAGCATGTGGAGAGTGGCCTTGAGTATGGCTGTGGCTGGGTTCTGGAGGTTTTCAGCTGCCGGACTTCTGCTTGGGGCGGAGAGGGAAACTCAATGCCCCCCTCCTGAGGGGGCCCCAGTGAAGACAACCTGGCGTGGGGGGAGGAGATTCTGCAATATAAAAGAGAAAGTAAAATTATTCATAACATTTTGATAATTATTTCTTGGTTTATACTACAAATTAGTTAAAATATTAATTTATTGTCTTATTTTAGTTACATTTTTTAAAAAAGTAAACACTATCTTATGCATATATACTATGATTTCTATTTTAAAGTCATGAAGATGCTCTACTTTAATCTCTTCTGGATTAAACTTTATTGATTAATTTTTATGTCTAATTCTACAGTTTATCTGGTCTATTTTCTGTGTATATGAGGCCTGAGATAGAAGTCAATATTACCTTGCTTTTCAATATAGATTTCTAATTTCTTATGAACTGTTTGCTGAAAAGATATTTTCCCCCATTGAAGTGGGCACCTTGTATAAATCAAGTGATTAGTTATCCATAAATTTGTTTCTGGACTCACTCAGTTGTGTTACATTGATCTATTCTATCATGGCACACTTTGTCTTGATATTGTTGTATTAGAGTAAATGACAACATAATTCTCCTTATAAGCATTCTTTATCTGCATCTCACATATTTCACTCTGTCAATTTAAAAATCATTCTATTCAAAATATTTTCTAATTTTATTATGATTTCCCCTGATTCAACTATTTTTTGAAGTGCATTGCTTAAGTTCTAAACATTTTTTTATTCAGAATGTTGATTATTTTATTATTATTCCCTCCCTTTTCTTTTGATTCACTGTGAGATAGTTACAAAGCTTTCATGTTTGAGCTTCGGTCATAAATCACCAAACACCCATCCCTTCACCAGTGCACCTTTTCCACCACCAAAATCCCCAATATTCCCCCACACCACCACCATTCCAACCCTTCCCCTGCCTGTGTGGCAGACAATTTCCCCCATACTCTCTCTCTACTTTGGTTACATTTGATATTTCGACACCAGTTCCACCACGACTCAAACCTGCCGAAAAGGTAATGTTAGTTGATTTGTTTTGTATTGCTTGTTATAGATAGAATAGAATGTCCAGGAAATTCTGTGTCATTCTCTTCTGGGAGCTTTAGTTTATAGTCTCTGGGTCTTGGCCATCGATGAGATTCCATGGCGCTGGGGGTAGTTTGTGGGTGTGACTCGAAGCTTCTGGAAAACTGAGGACCTGTGGGGAGGAGGCCCAGTCCGTATCCAGGTGGGCCTTGGAGATCTCAGTCACGGGTTCTCACCTACCTCCAAGCTACAGCCCCTAACTGCGTCTTTTGGTCTTTTTCAAGACTTATGGGTCTCTGAAATAAGGCCCATAAAGGAGCTTATATAGCTGAACCGGAGATGGTTTGTGGGTAGTCACAAAACCCACATACCTAACTTTTGGCCATTTAATTTCTTGGTAAACTTGGCCCCAAGTTGGTAAACTGGCCAAAGGCACAGCAGCAATTCTGGGGCATCTGGAAGTCTGAAGGCACCATCAGGCTGCTGATGCACTCGTCCTGCAGATACAGGTTGAACTGCTGGCAGCACCATACCCCCTAGTTCTAAACATTTATGCATTTAAAAATTTACCTTCTGTGATTGAATTCTAGATTAATTTCATGGTTGCTAGAGATCATATTGTGCATAATTTCAATTTTGAAAATATTTTGATATGCCGATAGGCAAATGCAAATGTTAGTGATTGGTCCACGTGTACTAGAAAAGTATATGTATTTTGAAGTTGTTGACCACACTGTCCTCTCTATACTGTCACCAAAAAGCATTCTGTTTGGAGGTGCTCCAGATCCTATGCCAAGCTGTCTCATATGGGGCAACCCAGAGCAGGGGAGCGTGAGTCCTTCCACCCCCAACAGAGCCCCGGCAGCCAAAAATCCTCCAGAACCCAATTACTGCCATGCTGAAGGCCAATCTCCACCGGTTTCATCTAGCCTCATACATGAGTGAATCTGCAGAAAAACTCAGCTATGTGGGTTTTGTGACCAAAATTTAACCAGGTTAGCATGGAGTCGGAAATGGGTAACCCCCACCCCGACCCCATTTCCTGGTTCTTTGGGAGCCTGGCAGTCACACCAATGAACTGCTGTGAACTGCTGAACTGCCTCTGGTGCCGTATAAGCTCATTAATGGCCATGATCAAGAGACTCACAAATAAATCTTAAAATATAGTAAGAAGCTGCAGAGACACCTCTGGACCCTCAAATCAGCATCCAGTGAACAAATTAACTCCAACTGTATCACCCTATTTAAAATTTTAGAATTCCTGGAGTGTGCGGCTGTGAATGCATCCCATACTCTATGCCATTGATGTACCAAGAGTAGCACACCACATTTGATGGGGTGTAAAGTAGAAAGCAACCAATCTCAACTAAAAGAATATATATATACATATATATATATATTAGCACACAAGGCTCAACTTGTAACAACATTTTAATAATCTCTTATACAAGAGCTTAATGTCTCCAGGGTGAGTTACAACAATCTTCACACACTTTCCCCTAAGGGAACTTTTTGGGATAATTTTTAGCAGATTATTCATAACAAAAAATACAAAATAAATTATTTTGGTCATTCTTTGGGGGCAGGCTTTGGGGGTGGGTGGAAAAATTTGAAATAATGGTGGTGGGAAGATGTAATGATGGTGGAATTTTTGTTGGAATATTGAAGATAATAAATTATTGTGAACAACTTTATAAAAATAAAATGAAATTTAAAAAATAAATAAAAACATTCTGTTTTATTCCTTTATTATTATTTTTTTATTTTAAGAATTTTACTTTATTGAATCACCATGTGGAAAATTACAATGCTTTCAGGCTTAAGTCTCAGTTATACAATGCTGAAACAACCATCCCTTCACCAGTGCCCATATCCCACCACCAAAAAAATCCAAAAAACACAGTACACCTCCCATCCCACCCCCCTGCACCTCCCCTGCCTTGTAACTGATAAATTTCACTTTACTTTCAATTTACTTTGGTTACATTCAATATTTCAACACAAACCACACTATTATTGTTAGGAGTACCCCACTAGAGTCAGACCTGTTGTGAAGAGATATGAGGTTTTGGATTTCTGTACTTTAGCAACTAAGTCTAGGGAGATTTCCTCCAGATATTGGATCACTGCAAGCTTGTAAACCCCATCTTGGTCGTCATAATATGGTAGTCGTCCCTGGGATCACATCTTGGCGGCAGGCGGGCGGTGCCACCCCTGTTTTATTCCTTTATATCCTAACTACTTTGTTTCCTCTGTAAGCTCCTAAGAGATTATTCCTAATATCTCTTGATATAATCATGAATTTGTCATTTCTGTTTAGTATTGGGAATTCTCGCCTTGCATATTTTGAAGCTATAACAAATGCATATAATTTTTAATTTTTGTAATTTTTGTAGTTATTGGTTGTTTTATAATTATGAAATGTCTCTTTATTACTATTAAGGATTTTTGGATTAGCACCCATTTTGATGTAATGCTAAACCAATCCTTTGATTCTATCTTTGTCTTCCTTGCCTCCCTCCTTCCCTCCCTCCCTCTCTTTCTCCCTCTTTCTTTCTTTCTTTCTTTCTTTCTTTCTTTCTTTCTTTCTTTCTTTCTTTCTTTCTTTCTTTCTTTCTTTCTTTCTTTCTTTCTTTCTTTCTTTCTTTCTTTCTCTCTCTTTTCTTTCTCTCTTTCTTTCTTTCTCTCTTTCTTTCTTTCTTTCTTTCTTTCTTTCTTTCTTTCTTTCTTTCTTTCTTTCTTTCTTTCTTTCTTTCTTTCTTTCTTTCCTTCTTTCCTTCTTTCTTTCTTTCTTTCTTTCTTTCTTTCTTTCTTTCTTTCTTTCTTTCTTTCTTTCTTTCGTTACTTTCTTTTTTATATAACTCTTTATATTTAAATGATATATTTTTATGATCAGCATAAGGATTGTTTCAAAAAGGAGTCTAACAGTTCTCTTATTGTAATTCTCAGATATAGGTAATATATGTGCTAATATGTATGGTTTTTATACCATTCATTTTATTATTTAAATTTCTAATTTAGCTATTTTAGATATTTTTCTCTTCTTTTGTTGAGAATGAAAAGTCTCAATTATTCCAATTTCTACCCCACAAATGCTTGCCAATTTGTTATACATCTTCTGTTACTCTATTAGTTAATTTATCCTAAGCAATTACAATGCATGATTGTGATGTGTACTCCTGATTTCTTTAATTCTGCTATAAATTTTAATCTTTCCACTTATTGGGCTGTGTGAAGACAAGAAAACAGTTTAGTTTCACTCACTACCTCTGCTTTGTACTAATATTGGCATACATTTTAATTCTACTCATTTTTCAACATTATATTTTGAAATTTTTCAAACATGCAGAAAAATTGGAAAAAATAGGTACTGAACACTCTTATACTTACCTCCTAGATAACATCATTAACATCTATTCTTACATTACTATCAGATGCAATACTCATTGTTTTGAAATAGAAATTTACAACATTTCTTATTATTCATCTAGTAGTGTAACACTTAACCTTATATCTTCATAGATTTCACTAGAAACCATTGAATGACCCTTTGAGGATATGACTCTGTTTTCAAGACAATACAAATAATTGGGGGCGAGGAGGAGACTTGGTCTTTGGGCCACACTCAGTGGTAGTCAGGATTTATTCCAGGATCAGTGCTCAGGGATTACTCCATGATGAAACTCAGGAGACAATTTGGGGGCCAGGGATTGAACCCAGGTAGGCTGTGGGCAAGACAAATTATGCTTTGTATCATCTCTCTGGCCCCAACAAAGAATTCTTAAACAAAGCCAAAGAACTTCCAGGGAGTAGAGTTTAAGAGACACCAAAGTGATAGTTACTAACTTAAGAATTTTGCAAAGACATATCTGGAAGGTGTCCAGATCACTAAAACCATCTGGGAGAGATTCAGTCTTGTGATTTATTGGATAACTAGATAAAAATTGATGGAAAGAATTGTTTCAAGAGAGGGAAGTATGTTGTTGGATGTAGTCCTGTCCTTGCTTGATGATTTTCTTTGCTTAATTAATTAATTCAGGAACCGTCTGATTGACTAATTGTATATCCTTAATTTTATAGTTGGCATTGCTGATGAGATGATGTATGTTGAATTACTGTAGCAAAAAAGTTGCTTTGCTTTTGATTCCGATTCATCCTAATGATACATGTTCATGTTTTATGGGCTTGAACTAAATCATTACATTAGTGGAACTGCCATCAGAGATTGCTGTAAACATTTCCGTTACACTAATTGCCATGATTTAGTCCAATTCTATGCAAAAACTAAAGAGCAAAATGACCCTCTTAGAGGCATTAGGTTTTTTTTATTTGTTTTTCTTACTACACAAAAATATACCCATAATTGCTTGAGACACACAGCATTTAATCTATAAAAATATAATTTTAAAATAAAATGATGCCAGTAGTTTGATATGAAAGAAGCATATTTGATTTTAAGAATGTTATCATTTATGCTGATGGTCTTGAATAGCTGTGATTATTTGTTTGTTGTTACTCTTTAACCTATGCAACTATGTTGAGGGCTTAAATTAGATTTGTATTGGTAAATACAATTTGTGAAGACCAAGATTTATACTGGGAAAGTGCACATATGCTATAGGAACTTCTCCCTAAATAGAACTTTTATCATGGGCATATAAAACATATAAGATAAAACAAAATGGGTAATTTCTAGTGCCTAGAGGGATCATCCCAGAAATTAGTAGAAGTCTTAGTTATATATTATACTTGTAAAGGTAAGCTGAAATGTCAGGGGTTGACTGAAATACTGAGATATACATTGATCAGGGTTCGGTTTTGCAGCTGTCAGAGATTTTATATAATTTAAATAAATGTGATTAGATAAGTATATGTGATATTAAAAAAATATGCCTGGAATAAGTAGAAACATGAAAGAACATAACTTCGTGATTTTCAGAAATCTTGAATCTTTCTTCATTTGTTCCCAAAGTTCTTCTCATCTATTTTTTTATTGCTTTCTCTCTCTCCTTTTCTTTCTCTCTCTCTCTCTCTGTCTCTGTTTCTCTGTATTTCACGTTAGATTTTCTTAGCTGTCTGATATGTTCATATTTAAGAACAGGGAGAAAAAGCTCATGGGAGTCTCTGAACAGTGTGATGGAGGTGCCAACTGTAAACTTAACTCTGGTGTTGGAATTCCCAAGCTTCCTTGTCATTATCACCCATTGAATCTCAGTGTTGTTTCCATAATAAGCATTAGAGATTGCTGTTTCACTTGAAAACTCAAAATATCCTACAGTGTTGTATACCCTGGGGAGTCTTGGTGCACAAATTGAGAAATACAGCTGGATAACTTGACCAGGAAAGACTTGCTAAGCAAGAAGTTCCATATCTGGTTATTTCTCTGGTCTTTTGTCTGAGCAATGGGATCTGAAACCTTTAGTCACTCCATTGACTTTATGCAATAAATGTGAAAATCAACCAGAGAGAGATAGTATTTTATCTACATAAGCTAGACTCTTTCTTTATTATTAGAGGACACTACCACAAACATATTTCTTTGGTATTAGAAGGTCAAAGTCCTTAACCTTTTGAGGTGGCTTTGATAACTCATAGATACCATTGGAGGTTTAGATTCTCTGTTTCTCCAGCTGCAGCTTAGATAGTCACTGAGGGAGGGACATGTTTGAGAAGATCTCATGAAAACCAGCTGCAGACCCTTTGGCAGAGTCTTGGCTTTCCCTAGTTAGAAGAGTAGTGAAATCGCATGCATCCCTGCTCTAAGAACAAGTATCATTAAATCATGAAAGCACAGAAAAGCAGTTTATGCTGAACAAACACTGATGGGTTAGTATTAGGTATGATTGGTACACAAATGCGCTAGGTGACTCCTACATTTCTGATTATAACTTTAAGATGGCTATTCAAAAGTATGTGCAATGCATATGCAAAATGAAGTGAACTGCCATACTTACACAAGATGTGGGACCTTCACTGGCCTTGGGTAGTCCTTATAGATGGGTGTGTGCGAGTGCTGTGGCCGGAACTGGGACTGAGGAAAGCAATGCTGGCACACAGACACACACTACACAATCTGCCTTCTTTTAGACTTTCCCGGTGTCTAGCAAGTTTCCAAGAAACATTCTTTGTTTCTTCCTACAGAGCATAAACTTGCCTCCAGCAGTTTGGAAACTATGTGGATGAAGCAGGCAGGCTTCTCTGCATTCAGGATCTGCATGCTCTTTTCCATTTGCTATGTCCCTTGCAACGGAGCCCAGGCTTACTGAGTTCACAGACACTGGTTTTTAACATTTCCTCATATTTTCCCTTCATTTATTGTATGTCTGTTCCATCGTTACTTTGAGTTCATTGAACATCTTCAACATTTCCTCTCTGAATTCTTTATCTGAGAGATTGTATTTGTGAGTAACCCCGGTTGGGGCTTCTGGAATTTTTTCTTCATCCTCTCCTCATGGTGGGGATTTTCGCTGTTTCTTCATATTCGTAGGGAACTATAGTGGTGGAACCTTCCAGTTCTCTATCTCTTTTCCCTTTTGCTGCAAGAGGGGATTCTGGATGAGCTAAGTCAATGATGGTAGCCTTTTCCCCCTTCTAGAATACTTCCTTACTCTCAGGCGCTCCTCCTGGTTTATGTGGGGCCTCAAGTGAAGACTTGAGGCTATGCTCTCTTTATAAAGGGCTTGTGCAGCTTCTTGTGTTCATGGACAGTTTTTGTGCAATTAGAGTAGCCTAATGGACTCTTGGCATATAGTGATTGAGATGGCCAGGGTGTTCTTCATGGAAATAGGTTATACAGATTGTGACCTAAGTCTTGCATAGCAGGGAAGGTGAGAAAATAACTGGGGCCACCCCACAGGAAGACTTTTGTTGAAGCCACGCCCCCTGAAGTAGAGGTCACAGTCCCAGCAACCTATTTGGGGCTGCAGGGCCTGGGACTGGAAACCGGGGTGCTGCATTGGTCCAGTGGGAAAGCTCCCTCGGGCCAGGTGGGCCTGAGAGGGTCCCACGCACCTGTTGGGGGAAGGGTGGAGCTAGGGAAGTGAGCAGGGAATCCTGGGGCCAGAAATTAAAATTTATTCAAAGTCTAACTTTCCAGGTATTTGCAGCACTAGTAGAACTGCTTGCTTAGGAGCCCAGAGAAAAGAATGATTGCTGGCAACTAACTGTTGTTCAAACAGCTCTTCCCAAATTGGCTACTCTATATACACAGTAGGCAACAGATCACAGAGGGAAATATATATATGATAAAAATATATATTATATATGACATAAATATATATTATATATATATCACTGTCACTGTCATCCTGTTGCTCAACAATTTGCTTGAACAGGCACCAGTAACATCTCCATCGTGAGACTTGTTATTACTGTTTTTGGCATATTGGATACACCACAGGTAGCTTGCCAGGCTCTGCCGTGGGGGCTAGATACTCTCCGTAGCTTGCCGGGCTCTCTGAGAGGGGTGGAGGAATCGAACCCAGGTTGGCCGGGTGCAAGGCAAACGCCCTGCCACTGTGTTATCGCTCCAGCCCATATATATGTGTGTGTATATATATATGTATGTATGTATGCATATATATATACATATATATATCTGACTTAGAACACCTGTAAAGGTGATTAGGGCCTCCCCAAAAGCCTCTGTCCCTCTCGGAGAGCCCAGTAAGCTACTGAGAGTATCCCACCTGCACGGCAGAACCTGGCAAGCTACCCGTGGCATACTCAATATGCCAAAAACCGTAATAATGATGGCCCTCATTCCCCTGACCCTAAAAAAGCCCCCAATACACCATTGGGTTACACTAGCATATGACAGGGACTAATGGAGATATTACTGGTGCCCACTCAAGCAAACCGACGAACAACGGGATGACAGTGATACAGTGGTACAGTGATGATACGCCTCCATGGTATCTCTGAGGCTATGGAAAGAGAAGTCTTTGGATTATGCCCTTGTGTGGATCAGATTGGTTCTTCACTTTCATCATTATTCACTTAAAGTTCCCTTCCCAGATCTGCTAAGTCAATCTAATGGTCCAGTTTCAAGTATGTCTTTATTTTTTGCTTGTTGCTATACACTGCCAGCCTAGATTAAGGAATGTCAGGGCTTTGCAAGCTGCCTGAGGAAGAGAAGGCTTCTGCACATTCCTTGAAGATGAGTTGTTAGTCCATGCCAGAGTCCGGGGCTTGGATTTAGTCATATTGCAGGTGCAGTGATGGGAGAACACTCCATCTGTGTGGTCCCCTAATGGAAGTTCTAATTCAGCTCAACTGAACACTACAATGCTATAGACCAAGCTTCTACAGTGCCCAGAGCTGAAAAAGAAAAAAAAGCAACCGATTTAGAATTCTTTTCTTTCCAGGGCAAATACAAGCCTCCCTGAGTCCTAGTAAGACCCTAGTAAGACTGGAGCTCAGAGCTGGATCCCTCCAGCCTCATGCCACTGACTAAGTCTTATTTACAGGACAGAACCTCCACCTGCCTGAGTTATTTTATAGGGCACTTTGTTCTTTCACTGTGGCTCTTCCACTCTCTACTCCAGCTGAGGTCCACAGCATGGCAGGCCATCAAATGTCACTGTATTCAGATGTCACCTGAACTGCCCACATCTCAGCCCCCATGGGCATTAGTTGGTGCACGGGTCTGACATGGAAGGGCCTGGGACACTGCCCTTCCTGTGCTTAATGAAATAACATCACCCTCATACACTCATAGAGAGATATTTGCATTTTAAATTTGCATTTCTATTCTAATGGCCAGTTTCCCTTCTTAGTAAAGGAATCGAAGCATCAAAGAACATGTGGGAGATCACTTTCTTTCTTTCTTTTTTTTTTGGTTAGCAGCTCTTGAAATCATACCCCAGTCCCATGGAGAATTTTCTATTAGTGCAACTCTCTCCCCTTTGCTTTCTTTACCTTTCAGATTCCAGCCTGCCAGACCGCAGAGGGCCACGCTCAGGTTCAAGTCCCTTGTTTTCTCTGCTTCAAGTCCAGCTGAGAGAAAAGGCGCTTGCATACTGAGTGCATATTCCATTTTCCCACTTAGAAATTTCTCTGGAAGCAGAGCCAAAAGCGAGCAGCAGAAGGCAGTCGATTTATTCTAACATATGCTTCCTGTAATGTGAGATGTTGAAAAACTCTGAGAGCTGCACTGATCTGAAAACAGCAGCAAATCCTCTGGCCACCCGACATGTGTCATTTAGACGAGTGGATTAGTCAACCTGGACTAGGCACCTTCAAGCGTGAATAATGGAGTGGGTTGCCAAGATACCCCCCAGAATGCCCTGGGTGCCTATTGAAGCAGGAATCCAGAATTAGAAAAATGCAAATGCCAGTGATACATGCAAGGAATAGGTAGGATGGGTCCTTGCCAATGCAGCTGACTTCCTTCTGAAGCCCAAGACAGAGGCTCTATGAAGTCAGGAAGCAGGGGTGCCACATTCTTATCATTCTGAGATACTCTAAGTCCTTCAGAAGGAATTGATGCTCAGTCTCAGTGGATCATAAACTGAAGGCAGGATGCATATGATGAACAAGAAAGGACAATCCCAATATTGGTTATGCCTTCTGTAGACTTGACTCTTTAGACCTGCCAATGTCTCCTTGACTTGAATCGACCCTAAAGGCCACCATTTCTTTCTTTCTTGTCCTCATTGTGTTCTCACTGTTGCAGTGACTGGGTCACATAACTAGCTGGGTTTGCCCAGGATCCCAGAGAGCAGTGCTGCTGGGATAAAGCACAACGTGTGAAGATGGTTCCAGGCTCACAGCCTCATGCTTGGAAGGCAGATGCCTACTACCCAGATAATCTTAGGTCCCTTGATGTTTTAGAAATTAATTTCACTTTATTTTTGTCTGGAGTCCGGGGATTCCACTCAGCAATGTTGGGGACACTTTATAAGATGATGGGGATCGAATCAGGGCCTCTCCAAAGCATAAAAGATATGGTCATGCTTTACCATTTGAGTCAACCCCCAGCCCTCATTATTTCTCTTTTAAACTTCTAAACTCATGAACATGGGCATCCACCTGAAGCAGATAGTTTCAGATGCCAAACTCTCTTCCACTCGATCCCTAAACATCCATACAGTCTAGGAAGTGAGGAATTCTGATTGCTCTTCTTGAATTCTTATGTTCCAGTCTTCGAAGCACAAGTAGTAGATTCTGCTCTAGCCTAACCCAGAAATAGGCTTGCTGACCTCTTCCAAGGAGTGCTTTGCTTTCTATTTGAGGTAGGTAGTAGAGGAGCTACCTCTACTACCACTACTCTCCAGTTGTGCTCAGGAGCCTGGGGGTTATAATTGGACACAGTCCTCACCTAACAGTGCCAGGTTTGACGGCTTAGTGCTCAGACTCAGTGGCACTGGGAGCCACCAGGGCTACCTACCGTGGTGCTCAGGGGCACACACTCTACTCCTTTCAGCTCTCCCTGACCTTCTATTTCTTTTAAATAATAAACTGGGAATATTTGCAAGAAAAAAATATCACAGGTCTGTGGTGCTTTCATTGAGAGGGGAGAGGAGAATTTGATTTTATTATTCTTTTACTCTTTTATTCCAGCTCCATAAATAGGGGGTACTGCTGGAGGGTAAATTCCACCATTTTTGTGTTGAGGAGTTTCACAATTATCTGGGGCAGTTCACATTATCATGCAGAGCACTACAGGACATGTTAGAAAATGAAAAAGATGAAAGATGACTGGTAGAGCCAGAGATCTCTCTGCACCCCATACAGGCCAATTTCACTGGGGCTCCCCAGATGGAGCAGGTGCACTATCCCTGCCTACTCCAGATGGAATCCCTGCAACCAACAGCTTCCACAAGCAAGGCCCAGGTATGCGGGTTCCAAGACTAAATCTCCATGCCGCATGGTGGCAGAGGTGCTGGACTGTCCCTCCCCAGCTCCCCACCCACTCGTTGGCCTGGCTGTCCTCACCCACAATGTGCCTCTGGGTGACATCTTTGCGCACCAATAGCCCTGGTCCAGAGATGCCCAACTGAATCCCAAAATGGATTAGTGCCCTACAGATATGTCTCTGGAAGCCAACCATTTACAATCTAGGATTCCAGAAGCACACGTTCCCAGCCCCCACGGTATTCAAAATGTGCAATGGACAATAAATGATCGAGCATCTGCCTCTGGCAGGCAGGCTTGAATGGTGGTGGGGAAATTCGAGCAAAACATAATGCCCAAAAGTAGAGAGAGTATTAGGGAAATTGCTTTCCATGGAGGCAGGATGAGGACTGGGATGGTGCGGGGATATTCTGGGGACACTGATGGAGGGATAGGTGTTGGATCGTTGTACAGCTGAATCTCAAACATAAAAGCTTTATAACTGTATCTCACAGTGATTCAATTAAAAAAAAGTAATGTGGAGTTTGTGCCCAATTCAATCAGCTTAATCAATGACTGAATAAATAGCAGTACTCCTACATTTAAAAAAAAAGAAAAGAAAGAAAGACGAGTGGTTAAAGGCCAGCATCTCTATCTCTCTTCAGGGCTGTGTAAGTGGTAGAGCATAAACCTTGCATGAGTGAGGCCCTGGGTCTAGCTCTGGTACCACATGAACCTCACTCCCCAGCAGTTATGAAATGTGGCCCGCATAAGAAACAACAGAAGTTCTCTTTTCAAAATGGAATCTTTTGGTTTTATTTATCTATCTATCTATCTATCTATCTATCTATCTATCTATCTATCTATCTATTTATTTATTTATTTTTGGTCTTCACCTGCAAGCTGTTTCTTACAGCTCTTCACTCAGAAATTACTCTTGTCAGTGCTCAAGGAACTATATGGAGTGCAGAGGAGTGAACACGGGTCGGTTCCATGCAAGGTAATCATACTACCTGCTGTACTATTGCTCAAGTCAGAGAATAAACTCTTTTAGGAAAAAGAATGGCTTAGTCATCAAAGTGTTCATGTAGGAATTTAGCACTTCAAAGTGCTGCATTTCATATTCCATGTCATGATCTTAATAGGAGTGTGGAGGGAAAAAGTCCTTTAGTGAATCTTTTGCTTGAATTACATCACAACTGTAATAAATAACAGAAACCAGAGACTATCTATTACTTTAGAAAATCCCAAACCCACACTTGAAGTTATGCACTAGGATGGTTATTTATTTTTTCTCCTTTTGTTTCCCTTTTGCTAAGCAAGTAGTACCAAGAATGGCAATACTTACAAGGTACTTTTTTTAAAAAAAAAATTGAACAACTTCTAAGACTGATTCAATAAACTCTTGTGGAATTCCACCACCACAATGTTGCAATGTCGAGAATCAGAGATTGCGAAAGCCGTGGTCCCTGTTGGTGAAGAGCTGGTGATTGGGATAGGAAAGTAGTGGATAAAGAAGCTGTCAATGATGTGACCAACACAGTTACACACACACACACACACACACACGCGCGCGCGCGCGTGCGTGCACAGGAACCCAAGGGAACTTAACTGACAGCACCGTCAAGACAAGACTTCTTGAAGAACAACACCCACATGGAAAATTTTTTTTTCTGTTCATTTTGGAGGAAGGGGAAACTGAAGATCTCTGGATATATTTTAGAGGGTAAAGAGAGTAAGACAAGTAGATCAGAGAGAAAGAGAAAGAAATGAATAGTAAGATAAACAGATGGATTAATGGATACATGAGTAGGTGGATAGGTAGATCAAAGAGAGGGATACATACTGGCCCAAGACAGGAGAACAGGGATTTGGGGTTAGCTAGGACATGAGTAGATTATAGGCTCAGCTTTGCTGGACTAAACTTTGCAGGAAAGAGGGACTATAGTTGTCGAATTGCCACATATACATACATACAAACACACACACACTGATGCTTATGAGCATAAGTAGAATACAAAGTTAAGATATGTTACATCTGATTGTCATTCATTAGAGTAGTATATGCTTTCTCAAACTTCTTTGGTTTGGTTTTAGTTTGTGTGTTTTTTGGTAGTTGAGCCACACCTGATGGTGCTTTCTCAAACTTACACTGAAATCTGAAATCCTTACCCATGAATTTGATGGTCATAGGACTTGAGACCTTTGGTGGGTACAGAAATCATGAGGTGGATTCCTCACCAATGGAATTAGAAACCTTCTAAGTAAAGGCAGTGGAGAACTTATTTCTCTCTCCCTGCTCTCTGGCAGGTGAGGATAAAAACAAACTTTCATATCAAGACACTCACCAGAGGACAGATCTGTTGATCATGATTTTTTTTTCTTTTTGGATCACACCCGGTAATGCACAGGGGTTACTCCTGGCTCTGCACTCAGGAATTACTCCTGGCGGTGCTGGAGGACCATATGGGATGCTGGGAATCAAACCCAGGTTGGCCGCGTACAAGGCAAACACCTTAGCTGCTGTGCTATCACTCCATCCCTGATCATGAATTTTGAAACTTTCAGAGTGTGAGGAATAAATACTTGTTGCTGAAGTTATCCAGAATATAGTAATTTGTTATAACAGTCTGAACTAAGAAACTGTTAAATATTCATTGAATAAATATCTATCAAATGCCTAGTTTGAATCAAGCAGTGTTTTAGGCACTGTGGTGTGAGATTAGCTAAAGTCACTGCCCGATAAAGGCATAGATGTGAGTTTACCAGGTGGAAAAAGAAGAAACCCAGTAAAGTCTGTATCACACTCATTGAGGAGGTTGTAGTGCTCATTGGACACGGTTTACATCTTCTAACATCTCTAGTGTGTACTAATTTGATATAAGGTGAATTACTGGGCATATTTTATCCAATACCTTTTGGACATGTGTAAAATACATTAAGATAAGTGCACCTGGGATGTTTGTTCAGGCCAGTGCCCCTCTTTCTAAGGATAGCTCTCACTTTCCATGGCCATGGAATCAAAAAACCCTGTTTTGGATTGTTTTTTGGACCACACCTGGAGATGCTCAGGGATTACTCCTGATTCTGGGCTCAGGAATTATTCCTAGTAGTGTTTGGGGGGCCATATGGGATTCTGAGGATTGAACCTGGGTGGCCACATGCCAGGCAAGCACTCTACCCACTGTACCATCTCTCTGGCCCCCTTGAAGGACACTTTTGTATAGATTTGACATGCTTATTCTTCTGGCATAATCTATTGTATCACCTGGTCTAGGCAGAAATCACTCAGATTTTTTTCCCTGGGAATTTGAAATTGGTCCAGAGAGTTACTCTGTTTCCACAATTGCTTTAATTAAAGATATGTAAATTCAGGGATTGTGAGTGTGGCCATGCTTGGCTCTGTGTATAGGGAGGCATCGAAAGGCAATCTAGGGAGAAAGATAATTAGTTATGACTGGAATGCAGAGACAGAGAGGTAGGGATGAAAGATCATCTAGCCTGACAGGTTATGAAAGACAGGGAGAGAAAGAGAGAGGATAAGAATTTTTTAAAAATATTTTGCATCTATTCAGCACTAATTTGAATGAATCTTTCATGGCAGGTACTATTAAGACAGTGGGCAGTCTATCATTTGCTACTCTAGAAACTTCTCTTCTAGAAGGAAGGAAGACCTTGACTCTGCACAGCTTTCTGGTTCCTGGTCTTGGTGTGTGTTGGGTCTGACTCTACTTTCAGTCCTGTGTCTCCATTCCACTTATCTCTGATGATCACTTCCTCTTCCCTCCCTGCAGCTCATTAATAGATCTCTATTATTTATGCTGGAAGGCTCTTGATCAAATAGAAGTTAGTCTGTTTCTGATATTTTCACCCATTGCTGGCCATGTTGCTTCAGAAGACTGCTGCTCTGAGTTAAGTCCTCAATAACAATTTCATGTGAATGATGCTGAATGTGTTCAGCCAGAGACAGTAATAACTTATGGCAGGTTGGAAGCAAAGTAGGCCAATGATATTTTATTATGTATCACAGATGGTGTAGATTTATTAAAAAATATTTTTTGTGGACTGCTTAACTCCACATACACATTTTTAAATCTCTTTTTTATTTCATTGCAAACAGGGAACTTCTTCCCAACAGTGCAAAGGTTATGACCCATCATTCTCACCCACCCCACTGTACTGTTGTACCGAACGCTGGTATAGACGTGTTTACTGCTACTTCAGAGACAAAGACAAGGAAAGGTAATTGTTCATAATATTTAGCATCATTAAAATTTTTTTAATTGATTTGTCTCAGACCTTTAATATATCAATACTAATCCCACCACCACTGCATCTTCGCACAACCATTGCCTTCAATTTTCCCAATATTTAGCAATATTAATGCTGTAATAAAGATCTTTAGTTTTCTTCCTTTAAAATTTTTATCTTTATGTTTTAGGCACTGCTCAAGGCTTACTCCTAGATCTGTGCTCAGAGATCACTCCTAGCAGGACTAACACCATATAGGGTGACAAGGATCAAACCCGGGTCAGCCACTTGCAAGACAAATACTCCATCCACTATACTATTATTCCGGGTCCTACTCCTGAGTTTTTTAACATCAGGATTTAGACTTGCAACAGCAGCTTAGTAAACCCTCCGTAAATCCTTAGTAAACCCTCTTAGTAAACCACAGGCAAGGACTTAATGTCTCTATGGTGAGGTATAACGATTTTCACAAGTTTTCTTTTACTGAAGTGTTTTTTTAAAATTATTATTCCAGTACCCATCTAGTGGTAACAAGTAATATGACAAAAATTATTGTGGGGCTGCTATAGGGGCAGGCTGCTATGTGGGACTGCTATGAGGGGTAGCTGGGAAAATGGTTGAGGGAAGGTGACAGTGGGTGTGAGATTGGTGTTGGGGAGTATTGAATGCCTATAACAAATCATCATAAACAGCTTTGCAAACTGTGACACTTAAATAAAGTGGGAAAGATGTAATGGAAGAAAAAAAGTAAATAAATTAATAGAAGTATCAAAAAATAGATAGCCAGAGTATTTCATGACTTACGTAAAACTTTTGTAACTCTATTTCAGATTTTTATGTGTTTGTTGTTTTTTTTTTATCATGAACAAACATTAGCAGCGGAAAAGGTTCTTTGCAAATGGAATTTTGGTTTGCAATAAAGGTGGGTTCAAGAACTAGTTTTCTTATTATTCTAGCACTATTTTTTTTTAATTTCAGGAAATGAGAGTGGAGTTTAGTCAAACTTTAAAAATCCTTTATTATGGAAAAGCTCAAATGTACATAAGAGAAAAATTACTAGATAATGAACACTTGCATATCTATCACTTAACCATCTTTCATATTTTGCCACATTTGACTTACCAATTCTTTTACCTACTCAAATATCTTAAAGTGGTTATAAACATAACAACATTACCTCTAAATTGATGCACCTTGAAGATGCACTTCAAGGTGTATCTCTAGACAGATATAACATTTTAGTTTTAGATATAATCAAAATCCCTAGATGGACCTGAAAATAATTCCTCTGTACCATTTTTCATTTTCTGTCTATATTTAGGTTTTTTTCAATCATTCTACCAATATTTTTTAGTTCCATTGTCATAACATACAACAACTCATGTTGCATTTGGTTGTATTAATTTCTTAGGCTTTATTTTATTATTTTTTATTATTTCCAGTTTTTATTTTGGCACTGTGATTTAAAATACTGTTAAAAATTTTAGTAGTCCTAGCCTTCCCAGCTGGTCCCAGAGTGATAGGTAAATCAGGAGAAAAATGACTGTCCCTCTTGTGTCAGCCTCTCATAAGCCACCCACTGACTTCATCTGGGAGTTTCGAGAGATCAAATGTGCTTGTTTTTTTCCCCCAGTCTTTTGCCTTCATTCTTTTTTTTATTTTCTTTTTAATAATGTAGGAGTACTGCTATTTGTTCAGCTATTGATTAAGCTGATTGAATTGGGCATGAACAACACATTACTTTTTTTTTAAATTATATCACCGTGGGACTGGAGCGATAGCACAGCGGGTAGGGCATTTGCTTTGCATGAGGCCAACTTGGGTTCGATTCTTCTGTCCTTCTCGGAGAGCTTGGCAATCTACCGAGAGTATCCCGCCCACACGGCAGAGACTGGCAAGCTACCCATGTCATTATTCGATATGCCAAAAACAGTAACAACAAGTCTCACGATGGAGATGTTACTGGTGCCTGCTTGAGCAAATCGATGAATTATGGGACGACAATGCTACAACAGTGCTATGACAGTTAAAGATTGAGTTTCAGGCACACAATTCTTTCAATTTCACATTCACCAAAACTCATTATCTCTCTACCAATGTCTCAAAATTCCTCTTGTCCCACTTCCATTTTCATGGAGAGCTCATTAAAATTAATTATAGCTTGGGTCATATGAATACAGTGGTGTTAATACCTCAGTTTTGATGCTCACCTTACCATCACCAAAGTACCAATCACCCTCCACCAATGTCTCATGTTATGCCCACCTCATCATACTCCCAAAACAATCAGCATTAGTGCTGATGTAGAAACAAAGGAACCCTCATTCACTGTTGCTGAAATTCTAGTCTGGTTCATTTTCTATGAAAAATAGTATGCAGACTTCTCAACAAAGTAAGAAGAAAACTTCCACATGGCCCAGTGATTCCATTTTTTGGATATACGCTCAAAACACAAAACATTAATTTTAAAAGGTATATACACAGCTATATATTAATCGCAGCATTTAGTACAAAACCAGGATATGGAAGCAACTTGTCCAACTGCAGGTGAATAGATAAAGAATTTGATGGAACTGAAGCAATAGTACATTGAGTAGGTCACTTACCTTTTATGTAGACAACCCAGGCTTGATCCCTTGCATCCACATGGTCCCCAGAGCACCACCAGAAATACTTCCCGAGTGTAGATCCAGGAGTAACCCCTGAGCATTGCCAGGTGTGGTCCTAAAACAAAAACAAACAAAAATGGAATTTGTGGTATATACACAATGGAATAATATGCAACCACAAGAAAAGATAAAATATTCAACAAAATGGAGAAAATATTAATTAAGCTCATAAGTAATAAAATAACATAAGAAGAAACTATGGAATCTTGAGATTCACTGCAACTTTGATGAAACTGGAGGGTATTGTGTTAAGTAAAGTAAGCCAGGGGGAAAAGAACAAATATTGGATAATTTTACTTATCTGTGAGATATAGAGAAGTAAAACAGTATTGAATGGCTACAAACTTTGGCCCTCGATGGTTGTATATATTTATTTTACCTTATTATTTATTTATTTATTTATTTATTTATTTTTGGCTTGGGGGCAATACCTGACTGTGCTTAGGGGGTGCTTTTGACTCTGTGTTCAGGAATCACTCCTGGCAGTACTCAGGGGACTGTATGTTGTGCTGGGGTTTAAATCTATGTCAGCTGTGTGCAAGGCAAATTCTACCTGCTTTATTACTGCTCTAGACCCTGACTGCATATTTTTGAAGTCTCTTTTAGTCTGTAGAAATTTTCCTTAGGTCCCTTTTTCCATGTATGCCTGTGACTCAAGAAGATTGGTTGAGTCTGCTCTCATGTCACTGAGTTTATTTCTATCTTTTGTACTTATTATTTTTCATTGTTTTGGCAGTCACACCGTATTGGGGGCTACCCAAAGGTCACACCTGTTAATTTCCAAGGTGACAATAAACTTTAATATATTTGTGTCAAAGGGTTTAGGTTTTGCTTCATATTATATCACATAAGGAGACAAAAGGTTTAAGTATTCCAAATCTTGTAATAGGTAGATCAGTGAATTCAGTTGGTGACAGCCAGCTTCTTCCATTATCACTTTGGCTTTTCTCTTACAATTAAAAATAATCTGCATCCAGATATCCAATTCTTCATTAGTTCTTTACTTTTCATATCAACTGATGTTTATTGATGCCATCAATTATAGAATGATAGCTTTATAGTTGTCTTTTTTTATCATGTGAATGTCAACTGGAATTCTTCTTAAAAAGCAAACTTTTCTGACAAATTTCTGATGATTCTCTTTTCTGGGAGATAATAGAAAATCAAAACAAGGAAACAGACAGACAAATGAGAACAAACCCTTCTACTCAGGCCACAGCACTGAGTGAGTGAGGTGAGGGGACTGGAGGGACTGAGAACTCCAATAGACCATGGTGGAGGGGTATTGATACTTTGGTGGTGGCTATGGTGTGGTAACATAAACTTTGAAGAGGTGTGAAATTGTACCTTAAAACACAATATTACTCAAATGGATGTTATCTCAAAACCGTATATGACAAAGGTCAGGAAAATCATCTTGTTATATTATAAATGAATGGATAAAGAAAAAGAAAATTTCCTCATAACCAGAACGGATTGACTATTCTAATATAAAATTTATATAATGGGGAGGCATCACCCTCCCCAACCTTAAACTTTAATACAAAGTGGTAACAATTAAAACAGCATGGTAATGGAATAAAGGCAGAGCTGCAGACCAATGGAACAGGGCTGAATATCCTTACACACAACCCTAAATGTGTGATCATCTAATCTTTGATAAGGGAACAAGAAATGTGAAGTGGAGCAAGGAAAGCCTCTTTAACAAATGGTGCTGGCACAACTGGGCAACCACATGCAAAAGAATGGGCTTAGATCTCGACCTGACACCACACACAAAAGTCAGATCAAAATGGATTAAAGACCTCAACATCAGACCACAATCCATAAAGTACATTGAAGACAAAGTCGGCAAAACCCTCCATGATATTGAACCTAATGGTATCTTCAAAGATGACATGCAACTGATCAACCAAATGGAAACAGAGATAAACAAATGGGACTATATTAAACTAAGAAGCTTCTGCACCGCAAAAGATACAGTGACCAGAATACAAAGACAATCTACAGAATGGGAAAGGATATTCACCCAATACCCCTCTGATAAGGGGCTGATATCAAGGGTATATAAAGCACTGGTTGAATTCTACAAGAAGAAAACATCAAACCTAATCAGAAAATGGGGCAAAGAAATGGACAGAAACTTTTCCAAAGAAGAGATACGAATGGCCAAAAGGCACATGAAAAAATGCTCTGCATCACTAATCATGAGGGAGATGCAGATCAAAACAACCATGAGATACCACCTCACACCACAGAGAATGGCACACATCCAAAAGAACAAAAGCAACCGCTGTTGGAGGGGATGTGGGGAGAAAGGGACCCTTCTACACTGCTGGTGGGAATGCCAACTTGTTCAGCCCTTCTGGAAAACAATATGGCCGCTTCTCAAAAAATTAGAAATTGAGCTACCATTCGACCCAGCAATACCACTGCTGGGAATATATTCCAGAGAAGAAAAAAAGTATAGTTGAAATGACATTTGCACTTATATGTTCATTGCAGCACTGTTTACAATAGCCAGAACCTGGATAAAAACCGAGTGCCCGAGAACAGATGACTGGTTAAAGAAACTTTGGTACATCAACACAATGGAATACTATGCAGCTTTTAGAAAAGAAAAGATGAAGTCATGAATTTTGCATATAAGTAGATCAACCTGGAAAGTATCATGCTAAGCAAAATGAGTCAGAAAGAGAGAGACAGACATAGAAAGATTGCGCTCATCTGTGGAATATAAAATAACAGAGTAGGAGACTAACACCCAAGAACAGTAGAAATAAGTACCAGGAGGTTGGCTCCATGGCTTGGAAGTTGGCCTCACATGCTGGGGAAAAGGGCAGTTCAGATAGAGAAGCAAACATAAAGTAAGCTCTGGTTGGAGGACCCGCTTGTGAGGGAAGATGCGTGCTGAAAGTAGACTATAGATTGAACACGATGGCCACTCAATACCCCTATTGCGGACCACAACACCCAAAAGGAGAGAGAGAGAGAACAAAAGGGAATGCCCTGCCGCAGAGGCGGGGGTGGTGGGGCAGGGGGAGAAGGGATGGAATTGGGAGGTAGGAGGGATACTGGGTTCACTGATGGTGGAGAATGGACACTGGTAGAGGAAGGGGTGTTTGAACATTGTATGAGGGAAACACAAGTATGAAAATGTGTAAATCTGTTACTGTACCCTCATGGTGACTCACTAATTAATAAAAAAAATTATATAAAGAAGACACTCCCCCCCACGCAAAGATCTAAGTCTTTCCTCTAATCATATATGTTTTTAGAGTAATATTCTTTGAGTGCTTGGTCATACATGCTCTTAAACAAGAGTACCAGTAATATTAGCAAAATAATGGTAAAATCTTTACTCCTTGGCCAGAATCCTATAGGAACAGAACAGACTTCTCATGCAGACAATGTTTTGAAAGAATAACTGAGAAGACTATTTGCAGGTACCTGTGTAGAATGGACCATTCATTTAGGTAAGTTTTGAAGTCTATTCTTTATTCTTGAGTGAATAATTACTTGATTTTTTTCCTTTTTCCTTTTTAATCACACAATTTTAAAGAGTCAGTCTAGGCTATTTACAATGTGTAGAATAGCTTTAGAAGAAGAGACATAGCAACTGAGGTGGAATGATTGCAGTACGGAAATGAAAATCTTGGGAAACTTATTTGGGTCCCCAATTGCTCATAATTTAAAGAATGTTTTCTAATAGGTGTACACATGACCTTCCACTATTTCAGATACTTTCCTTTGAAACAGTATAAATGAGAACATTTTTTCAACTATTAAGAGTAGAATCAATATCATATCATAATTAGTCTTACCTAGTTATTTGCACTTGTGCTAATGATTATAGAGGATTTGGCATTTCCTCTTATAAATACTTAAAAAAAATTTAAAGTGAATTGACAGTGTTAGCAATTCTAAGAGCTGATATTTTATGGAGATTTTTGTGTGGCAAAGGAATTTTTTGCATTCTGCCATGTTTTCTAAACAAAATTTGCTTCCATGCATTTTTAAATGTAAGTACTTGATATGTACCATCATGTAGGAGCTTTGTTTCATGCATTTTGTTGATACTTGCTTTCTCAGCAGCTGACAGGTGTGCACAAATTTCAAGAAACCCTGCCTTTTATCAAATTTATTAAAGAGCTCCTTAAGCTTCTTATTAATATGTGTGAGTAGGATTGTAGCAACTTTAAGCATGTCTTGTTACAAGGAGTACTATTTGTATTGGATGTGATAGCTCAAATTATTTCTTGTTTACTGTCCTCTGGCCTCTAAGAAATCTGGTGGAAAGCAGGTATGGTTTCTTCTAAATATAAGAAAGTGAACAGAAAGTACATATATGTCTTCTTCCTGGAATTGGTGTGGTATATGTGTTTAGTCTGGAAAGATTTCTTTTCCCTGTAGACAGTCACAGCAGCTATGGGTAGGACTGTGGGATTAGCACAGAGCACCAACAGGGTGACAAGTATATCCTCTTTTTGATTTTGACAAGTCATACTTTAGTCTAAGCTGTGATATTAATTCTTACCATTTTAAAGGTAATTTTTAAAAGATGCCTTGGAGACTTCAAGGAACACAAAGATTTTGGTTTCCATGGCAAAATGTAGAAAAGATTATTTTATTGTGTTAATCAAATACATATCCTAGTGCAATGTGAGTTCAAGTAGAGTCAAAGTCAAATCCATGAGTGGGAATTTGAGGCCAGAGTTTCTTGGAGTGTGACCATTGCCCCTTCTGGGACCCCAGAGGCTAAGGCCATATGGCACAGGTGTTTTAGTGATGAGTCACAGTGGTTGAATGGGATATCTGACTTAACTGCTAAAGAATGTATGACCTTGAGCAATTTACTTAACTTCTCTCTTTAGAAAAGATTGGGAAAGTTTTTAGTTGTTTCAAGGCTCAAAATAATTTAATAGGCATAAAGTACTGCAAACAGTGCTTAATATTTAATACATTAAATCAACATTGGCTTTTATTCTTCTTTTCCCATTATCTTTATTGACCATTGGGATGGACTGACCAGAAGTGGATGGGCACAGTGTTCCACTTCTTCAATTCTGTCTCTGGCACTTTTGAGTTGTATGACTTCAGATGTGTATTTAGAACAACAACAACAACAACCATTTTCAGCCTCAGTTTCCTCATCTGTTCAATGGAAATCGTAATAGTACCTATTTGATCGGGTTATGTTGTAGTGAACTAGTGATGATATGTAACACTGTTTGGAGTGTTCCGGCATTATCTGGCACAAAACAAATCTTAGCTGATGCGACCAGGATTTTTCCTACTGGTCTCTTCCTGGGAACTAGGGAGAGTGCGTTGCAGTGCCTCAGTTTTGTAAGTCTACTTCCCTCAAGCAGGAGGCAGAGAAGGTCACTGGTCAACCTTCTCCCGTGGGAGAATGACCTGACTGGTCAGGATCGATGTTGTAGCACAGGCTCTCCTGCAGAGCCTAAAGTCTTGGGACCTCAGGGAAGTCCAGGTTGGAGTCACCTCTACCTCTGGGACAGACACCTTCATGGCTTAGAGACTACCAGATGGCCTCAGGGAATGGGACATCAAGTGTTCAGGTGACCCTCACAGAATAAAGCTGCATTTTATAAGGGGTGCTCTGAGATGCTATCACTCATTCATTCTGCACATATTCATTGGGGGTTTAAATTTGAATATTTTGCCAGCAACTCTGCTATTGTATTTAGAAAAATACATACTTGGTTATTCAGGTGACCAAAATTTATTTCCTTTATATAGTCTTTACCTACAGCCCTGACTCACAACTTCCCAAAGCCCAAAGTGTCCAGAGTGATAAGAATGTCTTTTGTTCTGAGAATGAGGTGACTTTGGGAAGCACCCAAGGACAGGAGGAGGCTATCTGGATAACCAACCTACGACTGAGTTGAAACTTTCGGCTTTCCCTTATCATCTCTGGGTATCCTAAAATGAATTAGACTATATGCCAAGCATTTGATATGTAGTTTTACATTTAATCCTCACAAGAAGCCTTGGAGGTGAGTATATGATTGTCTGCAATTCATCAGTGGAGATGGAAAGGGCTACGTCATCAGCTCAAGGTAACAAGCAGCCAAGATCCAAACCTAGACTTTGAGATGTCCAACCTCTTTGTTGTCCTTTTTTTTTCCTCACAAGCTCATAAAAAACATAAACTGCGTTTATTATTATTTCTGAGTGGTCTCAATTGCACACTGCAGCTGTCTTGAAAGGGTGGACTATCAGTGGAGCAAGGAGTACAGAAATCTTATAAGGGCAGGTGGACTTCAAAAAACAGGGATTAGAGCTATGAGCTCTTAACTCCCTTCCAAAGGCGTCCTTCCTTTGCCATCATCACAGTCTGGACTTGACTGAATTTATGATACCTCTGAGAACTTCACCGGCTATACACAACTCACTAGAATGCAATATAGCTTCCATAATAGAAATTTGTGTGAAGAGCCAGCCTGGTAATTTATGTATACGTGTGTGTATGTAAGATACCATAAAATGACTCAGAGCTCCTAATTATAAGAGGATAAATGGTGAAACAAGCTCACCCCTCTGCTTTTTTGGGACAGCGTAAACATTGCTTCATTAAGGCTTGTTCACAGCAATTGATCCTGCAGTACCCCTATAGTCAAAGTAGCTTCATTCATTCATGCTACCTCTTTCTATCCACAACAGAGCTCAGAGGTGTGTGCAGGTGCTAGAACTGCTGGCCACCTGAAGGCAGAGGGCACAGGATCCACCTTTCAACTCCACCTGCATTTGTTTTCCCACCAATGGCCTGCAAGAGCGTCTTAGGAAGATGCCACTGAGTGGGTTTTTGTTCCAAGTTATCGAGCCCATATGACACTAGCTCTGTTGATATTCTGGAACTCTCTAGGTTTTACCAGCTAGTGGATAACATGAAAAGTTGAGATGCATCAAATCTTCAGGTTGGACTTGAAGCTAAATGAGACCTGAATTTTTCTAGAGTGATTTTTCCAGGCAGGAGTGTAGGGATTTAATCCATATCTATCCAGACCAAAAAAAAAAAGATCATATTTAGTAGCTCCTTCATTGCTTCTGAGTTTGTTTTTGAACATGAATTTTGAATAGTTAAACTTCCAGGGGTGTTTTCAGAATGGAAACAACCATTTCACTGCCCACGTAGTGATCCCTGTCAAGCCCATGCGAGGCTCCTCCTGGTGGTGCACTTTATTTAATTCTCATGACACTTCTGAGCACATAGGTATTATTGCTACTGCCATCATCTGGACGATGGAATCAGGCAAATGATTTAATTTTTTTTTTTTAAGACCAGCAATGACCTTGGTAAGTGGAGAAAGGCATACGGTCTTCTAAGTCACATTAGAAAAATCTAAGTTTTCTCTGGGCAGCCTGTGTCATTTGACTGTGGAATTACATTCTCGCCTCGCTAGCTAAAATTCATAGATAGCATCCCCTCCTAGGGTAAAGCTTGATAGAGAAACTAGGAAAGCACAGAGGGGAAGAGGAGGCCTTCGGTCATTGGCTCTAAAAGACGGTGCTGTCTCTAAAAAATAAATTCAGAAGGCTCTGAGTTGTGATGGCCTTTGATCTCACCAGGGGAGACTTGAAGGATGCCAAATGGTGAGCACCTTGCCTTTTCATTCTAATTTTCTCTTTCTCAAACCTAAGTAATTACCTCCTAGACAAGGGGCTGGGGGAAAACTGCTGCCTTGACTGTTACAGTTGCTGTGGATGTGATGTCACTGAAGGTAGCAGATTGAGTTTAACAAGCCATATGGGTTGTAATTGTCCAAGTATGATTAATTCATAATGTTTGTTCATTTTATGCCTTATATTATGATTTGTTATTTCATTTAATTACAGCCTAACTCCTTCTTCTAGGGGTGATCAAAAACTTGGAAGGATTTCAAGATCTCTCAAATAATAACTACCCCTATCAGTATTTCTCCACTTGACCTGGTCCCCACTTCCATGGTGGAAGTTTACCCGAAGAGCAGAGCAAACGGGGGGCCGCTGGTGCAGTGGTCCAGGCAAGCTCCACTCCACAACCCGAGGACAACTCGAAACCGAAGGTGGAAATAATGGCTTTCTGCTCAGTTTGTTGTAAATTCTAAATGGGGTGATTGAAGGCTGTAATGATCACTCTTGTCGGAGGCCTTTGGGCCTCAACATCTGGTGAGTGCCTTTACTAACTGACAGCTGGTAGCCTGCGCATTGTGCTGTGTTGCGCAGAGCTTTTGTTAGCAGGAGACCAGGATGATGCTAAAAATGAGTATTACTTGTTCACGTATCAAGACACTAAAAAAAATAATTAAAAAAAGAACAAATTCATTTTCCAGAGTAAGGTCATCATGGTGCATTTAGTAGATGCTGTCTTCTGCATATTGTTGAAGAAATGCTGCCCCTTAGTTGCTCAAGTTTTGTTTTTTGTGGGTTTTTTTTTAGTTGCATTTTTAGTCTGAGACTTTAAATGAATATGCTCAACCCTGTTCAGCTTCTGTGAGACACCAACCCAACTGGCTAACTTGGTTTAGAGCCTGAGATCAAATTTAATTACTAAAACAGGAACATAGAGAAGGTGACAATCTGCCTTCTGGAGAAGGCAGATAAAAGGTGTACGACAGCTAAGGCTGTGGTGGTGTGCCTGGGAATCAGCCTTCCTAGAGGATTGAAAAATATGGGATTGAATAAAATATCTGTAGGAAAAGTGTTTGGAGTATTTTCAGCACTAAAACTGTCCTTATATTTGTCAGTTATGTCTGTGTGTTTTTTTAATTAACACCTAAGTTTTGAGTGACTAATACATGTTGAATAAGAATAAAAGTCGTATCTGTAAAAAAAATTGTCACTAAAGTTTTTTCACAAACTTGAACTGTTCTTTTTTCATATTTTTAATAATTTAAAAGTAATTTTTATGAGTTTACTCAGATGTACAGTTCTTTCACATTTGAAAAAAAGTCCCGAGATTTAAGGACCTTGGAACTTTGGCTTCTTTGTGAAAGCAAAGCTATCTTCGTGTGTATGTGTGTGTGTATGTGTATGTGTGTGTGTCTGTGTGTATGTGTGTGTGTGTGAGTGTGAGAGAGAGAGACAGAGACAGAAAGAGTGAGAGAGAGAGAGAGAGAGAGAGAGAGAGAGCTCTCTACTGGAAAACCCTCTTTTCCAATAGAGGGTTTACCTTTTAGAGGCGACAAATTAGTGCCTCCTAGGAGAGTTATAGAGAACTTTCTAGTGTCTGAATATGCTTCTCATTGGTTAATTCCAAAGACAATTTTTTTCTCCTTTGTTCTTCAGTTTTTCTTCCCCGTTTAACAGAAATTATGCAATTTTATGTCTTCTTTTTTGTAAAAGGCCAAATTAACTTCCCTCTAGATAGGTATCATTGATGGTCGCTGGCATCTAGTAAATGATGATGATTTAAAGAGGATGATGATTGTAAAAGATTATGGAGGTATTGAGGATGATGGTGCTAGTTAATAGGACATAAAGAGAGTGTAAATAAGACTGCAAGATAGAAATGTGGGAGGGGATCCTGGTGATGAGAGGATTAACTTTAATTTAAATAGTAATATTTTTTTGAAGAGCCCATTTTTAAAGATAACTGTAAAAGTACTTTTTTCGGGAGAGCCATCCAAATGTTACTCAGAAGACCTGGGGGCATGACTCAGTCAGTCAGGCCATTGGTTCCATGCAAGGACTTGAGTTTGCAAAGCAGATTGGTCCCCGTTGTGCTGAAAGTACTATACCCGAGAATACCCCATGACCATGCATCATCTAGGAAGAAACCCTGGTTGGGTGCATGGTAGGAATATACCTTAACCACTGTACTATCTCCTAGTATCTTCTTTGAAAGTACTGATACATATTTTAGCAATTCCAATGGCATTGATATTTCATATTGTCCACTGTCAGGAAACAACTTTGGTAGAGTCTAGAATTGCTATCTGGATAAATGATTGGTTTGTCTAGTTACATAAGAGTTTTAAAAAACAGAATTGATGAAAAATGGTAGACTAAATTTATTAGATAATTGGGGCAATTGGCATATGAGAAGCTTCTTTTCTAACTCATGTCACTTAATCCTTTATTACTACTCTCTGAGGGAAGTACTGTTTTTAATCCCTGACACAGAGATTGAGGTTAGAAATATAAAGAAACCATACTAAGGTTACTTTGCTGTAAATGGCAGGCTCAGCACCTAAACCCAGTACTTCTAACCACTATAATGTCTTTAACTCTTAACCACTAACAGATTGTTTGTTGGGTTGCTTTTTCAGTAAAAGAAAATGACTAAGGAAGTCATTGCCATATTGCCTTGTCAATCACTCAAGTCATCACTTGGTGCGCCCACCCCACCCATCTCTTTGTGTCCTGTAGTTGGGTCAGAACATAGAACCCTACTAGTGAGCTCCTGGCATGTTCCTTCAGCTATGAATATGACATTGCAAAACCATAATTTGGATATTGTAGCCTTTCAGGAAGCTAATGATGGATGTAAAATGAATCATGAGAACTGTGAGGCAGGGAATAAATAGAGTGCTACCTGGAAGTCAGGGCACGAACTCTGCCACTTACTGGCATTGTGACCTCATCAAGTCATATAACTTCTTTGAAACTCATTTTCCTTAGCTGCAACACGAGAGCATTAGAGTAATTATGTACAAGGTTCTTCACGTTAAAACATATGAGGAAATAAGCTTTACTACTTTCATGCCATTGTTCTTATTAACGTGCCAACTCATTTCACTTAGAGACCCAGTCTAACAAGTATAATTTGATATAGCTTGAAAACAGTCAGAGGCAAATGGCTTTGCCTATTAAATTTTCCTTTTCCATAGAAGGTCTAGGATCTGCTATTTGGGAAAGGGCTTGGAGACCTGGAAGTTTTCCAATTCTGAGAAAAAAGGGTTTCAATGTAGTAATGCCAAGAACTCTGTGTCAATCTGGACCCAATACTGTGTCTCTTGTTATTGTCTGTCCTTGCCAACTGCTGCTTTATGCTCCAGCTGTTTGGAAACCAGACCTGGCATTATAAAGTCTGTCTCAACACAGTGTGTGTGTGTGTGTGTGTGTGTGTGTGTGTGTGCATGTGCCTGGGTGTGCACACGTGTATGTGTGCATGCTTGCATGCATACCACACACGCATTTAGACTCAGCACAATATGATGGAAAGGAGCAAACGTAGGTGACATATATAGAACTCTATCTTTTTATTTCCCTTCACCCCGCCAAACCAAATTCCAAAATAACTTCCTTCATTACCCAGACTTGTCTAAGTCCTTGCTCAAAGGGTTTGACTATACTGAGACCAAAAAAATAAAAGCATGCTGACAAGGCAGAGAGGATAGGCCATCTGTAGTCTAACGGAGCTGGTGGTCCCACATATTTAACAGTGGGTCTCTGGGGTTTTTCTACCTTTATCTATTTTATATTTTGTGTCTGGATAAACTATGGGGTTTGAAGAATTAGTGGTTTTGCCAGTTTATGGCTCAGATTGGGAGACATCTACATGCTTCCAGTGGTTGGGGAAGAGCTTCTATGTATTTGGGCAAAGCCCATCATGGCCCCAGTGTGGAGGTGTGTGAGAAAGCTGCAGGAAATGCTAGACTTGGTAGGAGTGGGGGCTACTGTGTTCGGTATTCTGGGACACTGGCATGGCCTTTAGGGTTGGTGGCTTTTCAGATGGCAGTTCCAGCAGGTTTAGCCTCATGTGGTCAAGGAGAAAATGAATATTCATGAGAACATCTGTAAAACTGACACAGGTAAATTTTCCCTATACTTCATCATTTTCTATTTATTCCCTTTCATTTGTTTTTTAAATAATGTGGATCTTGGTACTGTTTCATAAACCTTCAGATTTTCTTTGAAGGTTATTTGAGCAAAGCTGTAAAAGCCATTTATTCTTTCAAAGAAGGTGCCCCATTGGTTGCCAGGACTATTCTTGGTACTATTTACTGATATATTGTCACTATATGGTGATAAGAAAGATCCAACACCTGTTCTCTTATAGCACTGAATGGTCATGGTGAAGAGTGCTAAGTGGTGTGGAAAGGGACACCAGAATCTGTAGGACAGCGCCATTGGAATTTGTCCGTTGTCTTTGATACTTTTCCAGGCTTTCCAAGATGTTCTGCAGAACATCTTGGAGATCGGGGGGTACTTCAGGAGATCTGTTAGTTTGGTTGAGGGGATCAGTTAATATGTAGGAAACAGAACCATGGAGGGCTGAACTGAAACTGCCGTCAACTTGTAATATCTACAATTTTCTGTAATCATTGGATCCTAAATTATGATGTGAACTTTGTGGGCTTATATGAGTGGATAAGACTCAGATAATTGAAGAACTTTTTATGGGTGGGTTGCTTTTCCTCCCCAACTCCTGCATTTACTGAGGGGAGAAATCATACAGTTTATTGCTCTGTGTTCTAACATTGGATTCATGGTTCTCTGTAGGAAATGAGCTTCAGACACATCGTATGAGTTCGGACAAATCATATGACTTTTGGACATACTTGTTTTTTGTGTAGTTACACATTTTTAGAAAGAAAAGCTGTAGCTTCCTCATAGAGTTGGCAGTTCTAGATTCATAGCTGTCCATCCTGAGGATTGTTTACTGATGTTCCTTCTCTAATTTAGGACCATTGCCTCTTGATGAGTGATGAGTGGAATCCGGATAAGTGAGTTGAGTCCAACTCCTTCCTCCTGTGCATTCTCAGAAGCAGCACAATCTTTTTACATTTGACAGATAGAGAGTGACAGCAGACAGATGGGCCCACTGACAAGTGTGTCCCCTTGTGGTACTCCTGTCACAACTGAATTATTCTGTCATTTGTGCTGTCACCAAACCAGACTGATCCAAGAAGTGGAAAGAAGAGCATTTCCAGCCCCACTTAATCACATTGGGGCAGCTCTGTGACACACATGCCTTTTGGAAAGGGACAGGTTTTCTTTCTCCTAAAATGGGGAGAGAAGGGGCATGTGGTAAATGACCTCTTGTGACAATGAGGGCATTCCAAAGCACCTCTGGAGCTGGGGTGCATTTGGCTTAGCTGATCTCTTTCTTTTGCATGCACTGAAGTTTAGGAAGCTCAGGAGCTTGGTTGTGGCCCGACCTTTCCAGGTTCTCTCACTTCCAGACTCGTCCCTCTGCCTGTGCCTAGAGATATCTCTTGCCTACCTCCAGTTAACCCCATGATGGCAAGACCATGCCCATGTCCCTATGTGTTCACCCCATTCTGCTGGGTCCCTCTTTGAGGGGCTTCAGGACCGTCAGGTGTGGAGGGAGCTTCTGGGAGAGGCAGGTGCTAGAATCGCATTTTTGGCTCAGATAGCTCTGTTCCTGTATGTGACCAGAAGATTGTCTGGGGTTCTAGTTCGAGAGGATGGAGAGCGTGGTTGCTCAGAAGGTGGGGAAATGGGACTCTAGGTTGGGCTTAAGACATTGCAAGATAGTAAATGAAAGCAGCTGGAGAAGAGCAAGGTGATTAGAAGGAATATCTTCTGTGTATCCTGACTGGAGTGGTAGGTCAGTGGTAGGACATTTGCCTTGCACGTGGCCGACCCGGGTTCTATTCCTCCATTCCCTCTCAGAGAGCTTGGCAAGCTACCGAGAGTATCCTGCCCGCACAGCTGAGCCTGGCAAGCTACCAGTGGTATATTCTATATGCCAAAAATAGTAACAATAAGTCTCACAATGGAGATGTTACTGATGCCCGCTCGAGCAAATCCAAGAACAATGGGACGACAGTGCAAAAGTGCTAAAACTAGAATCCTGGTTATGTATCCTGGGTTCATTCTCAGTAATTTTTCTGTAGGGGTCATTCTCTTTCTTCTAATCTCACCCTGCATATTTATCTCTTGTCCCTATATTGCTTCATCTGTAGCCTGGGAATCCATAAGGCCTGACCTTGACCTCAGGACCTTGACCTCAGGATCTTTAACTATCCAATCTTGAGGACAGTAAAAACATGTCTGACTACTAAGGAGTAAGGTATGGTCTGAAGATTATTAACATTATGCTTGATGCTTCTAAGGAAGATATGAGCGTGTAGGTGGGGGTGACTGGAGGATATCCAAATATTACAGTTTAGGGCCCAGTGCTCCCATACTTTGATAAATATTTATGAATATATTCTGGAGACATAAAAATAGAAACTGTCTTTATACCACATGATCCTACTGGCATTGGGCCATTCTTACTAATGACAGCAGTGAATTTGCTATCTGCCTTCAAAGCTTGCGGTCAGATATTGGTACCAACACTTACTTTATGTGATAAAAAGTAAGTTTTCCAATTATAACAGAAGCTGAACATTTCCAATCTTATAGACCTCTCTACCTGCATGTTTTAAAAGTGCTTTTTACTTTTCATTTATAAAAAGTTCCAGTATGTGCAGAAATAAACAGAATAATAGCACAAAAGTTAGGCACCCATCACTATTCTCAAGAACTATCACTCAATCCCAAGGAAGAGAGACGAATGGCCAAAAGGCACATGAAAAGGTGCTCTATGTCACTAATCATCAGGGAGATGCAGATCAAAACAACCATGAGATACCACCTCACACCACAGAGACTAGCACACATCCAAAAGAACAAAAGCAACCACTGTTGGAGAGGATGTGGGGAGAAAGGGACCCTTCTACACTGCTGGTGGGTATGCCGACTAGTTCAGCCCTTTTGGAAAACAATATGGACGATTCTCAAAAAACTAGAGGTTGAACTCCCATTTGACCCAGCAATACCACTGCTGGGAATATATCCCAGAGAAGCAAAAAAGTATAGTCGAAATGACATCTGCACTTATATGTTCATTGCAGCACTGTTTACAATAGCCAGAATCTGGAAAAAACCTGAGTGCCCTAGAACAGATGACTGGTTGAAGAAACTTTGGTACATCTATACAATGGAATACTATGTGGCTGTTAGAAAAAATGAGGTCATGACGTTTGCATATAAGTGGATCAGCATGGAAAGTATCATGCTAAGTGAAATGAGTCAGAAAGAGAGAGACAGACATAGAAAGATTGCACTCATCTGTGGAATATAGAATAGTAGACTAGGAGACTAACACCCAAGAATAGTAGAAATAAGTACCAGGAGGTTGACTCCATGGCTTGGAGGCTGGTCTCTCATTCTGGACAACTCAAAGAAGGGAACACCAAGTAAAATGTGGTCGGAAGTCATGCGGGGGAAGGGTGATGCGTGCCGAATGTAGACTAGAGACTGAACACAATGGCCACTCAACACCTTTATTGCAAACCACAACACCTAATCAGAGAGAGAGAACAAAAGGGAATACCCTGCCATAGTGGCAGTGTGGGGTGGGGGGGGGGAGACGGGACTGGGGAGGGTGGGAGAGATGCTGGGTTTATTGGTGGTAGAGGATGGGCACTGGTGAAGGGATGGGTTCTCGAACTTTGTATGGGGGAAACATGAGCACAATAATGTATAATTCATTTCAATTCTTAATGCAATTTTATTTAGATCAATAAAGTCCAGATAAAAAAAGAAAAAAAAAGAACTGTCACTCAAAAATAGGAGGAATAGTGCAGTAGTTTAGAGCACCTGCTTTGCAATGGTCAAACCCCTGGTGTTTCACATATAGTGTGTGTGTGATCTCAGCAGTAGACTTTAAAGCCTGGCAGTTTTGCTGTCTGCAATCCTCAATACTAAAAGCAATTTCTGGCCACACAAGTATCCAGGTTTGTGCAAACACTACAAAAGTGGGGTGTCGCCCACAGTGGGCACCACAACTAAAAAGATAGGCAAGTGCCAGTGCCAGAAAGTGTCACCCTTGATGAGCATGTGTGTGTGTGTGTGCGTGCATGTGGGGGGGGCGGTGGTTGGCCATGGGTGTGAACCACAGTAACCCCTGGAGAGTACCACAAGCAGACCACATTGCACTGCATAATCACTGCAGATTGTTTACTCATTTTTTTTCCTCAAAAAAGTGTAGTGCAACCACTACATGGAGCTTAAAAATAAAGTTGGCTTGTATTACTTAACTAGCAATTTATTATTAAACTGTTGCAAAATTAGGAGACTGATTACCTGTGAATAGATGTTAACATGAAATAGACCAAATCAAAGCACATCATTTCTACATAATAGTTTAGTGAATGTTTTTCCAATAATAAAAACAATTCAGCATCAAATTCAAACATCAGCTATTATTGATTTGTGCATATAGCTGAAATATTACTCTTGAGAAAGTTTACTAAGGTGTTGCAAAATATGAACTTGGAAAGTTTCATTTTGTGTCTGAAGATTCAGTCTTATTATCATTGGTTTCATTATCTGATAAACCATCCTCAATACTCATGTAAAAATGAGTTTATTTTGTCCCTTTACCACAGTGGGTGACCTTAGAACATTTAAAATTCCCATATTTTTGAAACTTTCTACAACTATTTGGTGTGGCACAAGGTCCATATACCCACATGCATAACAGTTCCAAGGACAGGGATTTTTCCAACAGGCATCAATTGGTGGTCACCTCTCCTTATCAACTTGCTATAGCCACTGAGAAAGTGCTTTGAAGGATTTGTTTATATTTACTGCGAATGTATGTGAAGTACTCTAGGCTTACTTCAGCTACTATTCTATTTTCTTATCTGTTTCCCTCAGTCATTTTTGTTAATATCTAGCAAATAATTTCTGCCTATAAATTTTCAAGGCAAATTGATAATTACACCCTAATAATAAATTACCTAATAATGTTAACTTAATTTTCATCCTTTGAGAAGTTTAAATCTATTTTCTGGAGTCTGTGTTCTTTGACTGCATGGATTCAAATACACTAGTTTACTTTGCATTCTTTCTACAGCTTGATGAAAATGACTTTCAGATCTGTCTCAAACTGAGTGACAACACATCATTTATAATGTCATCCATATTAGATATTGCTTTTATATTTAAGTTTTGGAAGGTAAGTAAATAAAAGAGTTTATAATAGTTTAAAACACATACATTTATCTCAAATGAAACTTCTACTATTATTACTGAGCTCCACAAGAAATGTCTTATATCATCTAGAGTAAAATCCTCTAGGGTTAATACCAACATGTGCAAAGCTAAGGTCTGTTGGCTATTGGCAAGCAGGGAACTCTGTAGGAAAATTATACCAAAGAAATGATGACTCATGAATGCTAATGTTCATTAACATGATACTATAATTAATAACAAGATAATTTAATTACAAGTATAATAAACATATATGTATGCATAAATAAAATATGCATCTAATCGAGATCAGTTGCCTTCTACTTTATACCCCATTCAATCTAGTGTGCTACTCCTGGTATATCAGTGGTGTAGAATATGAGGTGATCTTGATTAAAAAATATATGTACACATATATGTATATATTTAATTAAATTATCTTGCTATTAATTATAAGTTAATTAATTAACTATATATATATTAGCACACAAAGCTCAACCTGTAACAGCATATAGTAAATCTCTTATACAACTGCTTAATGGATCCAGACTGAGATACAACAATCTTCACATACTTTCTTCTAGGGAAACTTTGTTTTTTAGCAGATTATCCATAACAAGCAATACAACATAAATTTTTTAGGACCCGCTATTGGTGTATGCTTGGATAGTGTGGAGAATATTTAAAATATTGGTGGTTGGGCTGGAGCGATAGCACAGCGGCAGGGTGTTTGCCTTGCATGCACTGACCCAGGTTCGATTCCTCCACCCCTCTCAGAGAGCCCGGCAAGCTACCAAGAGTATCTCCCCCACACAGCAAAGCCTGGCAAGGTACCTATGGTGTATTCGATATGCCAAAAACAGTAACAAGTCTCACAATGGAGTTTTTTTGTTTGTTTTTTTTTTGCTTTTTGGGTCACACCCAGCAATGCTCAGGGGTTACTCCTGGCTTTGCACTCAGGAATTACTCCTGGCGGTGCTTGGGGACCATATTGGGATGCAGGGGATCAAACCCGGGTCGGCCGCATGCAAGGCAAACTCCCTACCCGCTGTGCTATCGCTCCGGCCCCTCACAAGGGAGATGTTACTGGTGCCCACTAGAGCAAATCGATGAGCAACAGGACGACAGCGACAGCGGGAAAGTGTAATTGTGTTGGGATTCTGTTGGAATATTGAACATAATAAATTATTGTGCACAGCTATATAACAATAAAATAAAAAAATTAAAATTCATCTACTATACTTAATATTTACAATACATTTTACATGTATAATAACATAATTATAACGTATATTTGCAATATAACATATTTGTACTTACAAACAGAACCAAATTTTTATGCAACTTTACTAATCACAAAGATTTTGTTATGTTGGAAAAGCCAGAACGGACAATTATTTTAAATAGTCTAGTGCTTTAGAGCCTTGTAAGTAGTGATGCACATTTTAGAAATTCCGCTAAGATGACTAATAATTCAAATTAGTTACTGCCAGAAAGCAACTTTGATTGTGTCCAAAGTTGTTATCTCAGGCTGCAGAGATAGTACAGGGGTTAAGGGGTTTGTCTTGCATGTGATCGACTCCGGTTTGATGTCTGGCACTGTATATGGACCTCCAAGAGCGTTGCTATAAGTGATCCTTGAGGATAGGGCCTTGAAAAAGCCCTGAACACAACTGTATATACCCGATACAAACAAACAAACAAACAAACCAAAGAAGGGATAGAACTGGGGAGAGAGTTTAAAGGGTTGGAGCACATGATTTGCATGTGAGAGCCCCAGGTAAAATTCCTGGCACTGTACGTTCCTTTGAGTAATGCCAGGAATGGCCTCCAGCCTCCCCACCATCAAATGATTAAGGGAAGAGACAGCGAAAGGAGACAGCAGTCTTGAAAAATACTGATTATTGAATCACTGAGATTAGAGGGAGCTCTCAGCTTCTTGTGATTTTTTTTTTATTCTTAACCAAGGTTAAGGAATTATGACTCTGAATTCACTAGTACTTTGTTGTATTAACAGAAAATGCAAACATGAAGTGTGTGAGTGAAACAGATTAAAAACTGCAAATATAAGAGAGAATATTATTATATGTAAAACCAATGATTGATGTAAGTTGGAGTTACAGAAAGCATAACTTTCTGTAACTCCAACTGGTGAAGAATTTGGCTGCTTAGACTGTGTAACTTTGGGCAACTACCATAACCATTCTGTTTTTTTTTTGTTCCCTCTATAATGGGCAGCTGATCATAATGCTCTGTGGGATGAAAAGGAGAACAGAGATAATAGATGTAAAAAATTGCATGCCTGGCACAAAGAGACCTGCCCTCTGCCTCTCCTCTTCATCTTTTCTTGGTTGTGCCTTTTGACATGAAAAACTACTCTTTGGGGCCTGGAGAAGGGGCAAAACAAAACAAAACAAAACAAAACAAAAAACAAACCAACAGCAAAAAAACTACGTTTTGATGTGTTCAGGAAAATGAGAAGGGGTAGTAAATAAATCTTTTCCTCTTTCTCCATTGTAGCTTTCAGCCTCTCTTTGTGAAACCAGACAGTGCCAAGTACTTACACCTTCCCACAGCAGCTCCAGGACCTGCAGAGGTTTTACCACACACTCCGCATCTGAGTTGCCTTCCGCAACCCTAGAGGGGCTTTCCTGAATCTGTCTCCTGAAACTAGCTTCCCTTTCTGGCCCAGACAACTGGTTTACCTGCCTGCCTCCACCCTGTCTCTAGGATACATGTCTCTGCCTGTGAGGTGAGGGGAGTGTTTACTTCAGATTCCTTTTTTCACAGTGTCTGCACATTCCATTGTCCTGCACTAATGCTTTTGGTGGTATGTGTGAGAGAGTATATGTTAAAGACAAATCAAATTATGTCTAAAAATTGAAAACAAACCAACGTTCTTCTGCCCAGTTTAACCGTTCCTGTGCCTGAGACCTCCCCTATTTGTATGCCAATCGTCATCATGCCTGCCATAGTGAGTCTCACCTACTCTGCCTGCTTCATCTCCGTGGTCAATAGCTTGGTCCTCGGCCCTCCTACACTTAGTTGGTTCTTCCGTTTTATTGCTGCTATTTTGAAATGCTACTAGGGTAGATTTTTATCTGAGTCTCAGCCTAACATACATCCAGCCAAAGGATCATTGTTTATCATCATTTTTTATTGCTTTGTTTTATTTGATTTTCTTTAGACCCCCCACCCCCCAAATGCTTGGGAGTTCAAGGGTTACCCTTGGTGGTCCTCAACTGCTGGGACCTGCAATTCATTGTTCAGTCTCCAGCAGTTCAGTGCTGCTCAAGCCTGTCAGTGCTGGAGGTCAGCAGGGTCAACTCTGGTACTATTTGGAGCCATGAGGTGCTGGGAATTCAATCCAAGGCCTTGCACTTGCCAAGTCTGTGCTCCATTCCTTTGAGCTAATTCCCTAGCCTTTCTATTCACTTCCTGTAGGATAACATTGATTTGTCCTTTCTGCCTTGCCACAGGGAGCTTAGGTTTATTGGGCTACTCCCACCACAGTGCTCCCATTCCTCTGTGTTTATTTGTAACTTCTTTCTTTGTGCTCTGTTAACTTGTAAATATTGTTTTTCTTTTCTCCATAAGTCCTTTGCATGGTTAATTCAGAGCAATGTCCTTTTTTGTATGAGCACAAGAAGATAGTTAATGCTATGCTTTTATAATTTGGGAGTTGATGGACTCTCAGTGATATGCCTCCTGGGCATCTGTTCTCTCAACTTAAGCCTCAGTTGCCCTTACTTCCAAGCACCCCAAAAGCAGGGTCCCAACGAGGAACTGGATGGACCAAGGGCAAAGGGTGAGCTATGTGCTACCCTGGCACTGAAATGGGCCTGGCCAAAGTGCCATAAGTATTAACTATAAGTTAAGAGCTTGGTCATGGACAAACTCTGTCATGATCCAAAAAGTAATAACTAGATTCGGATCTTGCTAGGGTTAGGAATGATTAATCTGGCCTGAGCACTGTAGTCTGAGTCTGTGGCAAGATGCTCCCAGGAGAGCCACCCTACAAGCCTCAATGTATCTCTTACTGTGTCCATACAAAAATAACAAATATTAAGATGCTAATTAAGATGCTAATCAAGTTACTGGACTAAGGAGAAGAGGAGCACCCTTGGATGTGTTTCTGCCCTTGAGCCTGACAGGCAGTCAGGAAGGGCTTTCTTATGTTGATTTTGCTACCTGACTGGGTGTAGCAGCTCTGGCCCAGATTGCTAGGCGTGGAGAGACAAGAGAGTAGGAGGAGTTGGGACACAGAGCAGGGAGCAAGATGGAACGCAGAAAGATGAGCAGAAGAGACAGAAGGAAATAAGAATGAGGTGCAGTGTGAGTCTGGAATAGGGGTATCAGAGAGACTGGAACAGGCCCGTGGGAAGAATGGAATAAATGGCAACTGACCAAACAACCGGCTTGGCCCTTTCTCCTTCCTCCATCTGTCCTATAGCACGGGCCGCCCCTTCTGGGCCAGCGGCCCAAGACCACCCCAACACAGGTGGCGCGAGGGGGAGAGCCATTGGAGCCTCCCCTAGACGGCTGGAGATTATACAACTGCTCCTGTGATTTTTTGGTTTCTGTGTTATGCCTAGTAGTGTTCAGGAATTACTACTACCTCTTGTGCTCAGGGATCACTCCTGATGGGCCTTGGGAAACCATAAGCAGTGCTAGTGATTGAAGCTTTGTTTGCCACATGAGAAGCAAGTGCCTAGACCCTGTACTATCTCTTCTGCCTAGACCCTGTACTATCTCTTCGGCCCTCTATAGTTACCCACTTTAAAGGTAATTGTATGGCAATTGTTAAGTAGACTGTTGTGTCTACTGCCTATGTCCTGAGGACTGGTTGGTGGAGGCAAGATCCAAGCCCCAATATGTGGGTGTATTTCATGGCATCTTGTCTGTTTCACTGTTACCAAGGCATGGCTCACATGCACTATTTCTGGTGGGAAGTAGCCATTCTAGTGCACCATGCAAGCAAACATTGCATAACCCTTTCTTTAGGTAATAAAAATCTGGGCTAAAATGAGATTTTGGGGGGCCTTGGGCTATTTAAGATGTAAGTGCTTTCCATTTTGGAAATTATTTTATTTTGGAAATAATCAGAAGTCAGAATGGATTGGGTTCTGGATATGCCTAGGAAATTAGCAAGTCCAAGATTTCAAATGAGAAAGTCTGAGGCATGATCAAGAGACTCTTAGGGCACAACTTGATCTGTGATCTAATATAAACTGGAATCTGAAGAAGGCAGTTAATCAACTCACAGAAATTGGGGCCTTTATTTAAGTGATGCAGGAAGTATCTGGTCAGGATGACAGAGGGCATTACATCCTGATACAGATGCAGGTTTATCTGACCCACACAGGAAAGAATTCAAGCATGAGTCAGAAAAATAAAGAAAATATTTATTAAAGAATATTAAAAGCAATAATACACAGTGTAAGAGTCATGGTGCGGGCTTGTAACAGAGAAAGTAAAGCTATTTCTACACAAAAATCTGGTTTATGTAGGCATAGGAATAGGGCAAATTAATTAGGTTGATAAATTATTTAAACTTTCTCAGGGAGGGAGTACTCAGGGGTGGAGAGTTCCTGGAGTCAGGGTACCACCCAGATATTGTACTTGGTCGTCATACTTGGTCATGTCCAGGAATCATCATGGCAATTGTCAGCTGTCATGGTGAGGATAGGTGTGATTTTATAATGGAAATTTATCATAATAAGCTGAAGTTGACTCTATTGACTATTGATCAGATTCTATTGACTCCAATCAGTAGAGTACAAGTCTTGATCTTCATTATTCTCACCAGTTCAGGTGTTTAGTACCTATAACCTACCAGTTTTTGTTGTTCAGACACAGAAAAGGTATAGTTTCAAAGAAGTGGTAATCTGTGTAAGTGAGGGGGAGAGCAGGTGTTGGATCACATCTGGCTGTGCTCAGGGTTTGTACTCAGGGCTCTGTACTCAGGGATCACTCCTGGCAGTGGTTAGGGAGCCATACAGTGCCAGTGATTGAACCGAGGTTGGCTAAGTGCAAGGCAAGTGTCTTAACCCATGTACTATCTCTCTGGTCCTAAAAATTTTCAAAGACCCTTAAAGTAAAGTATGTTTTATTTCCATGTTATAAATACCAGGTGCCCTGGTATCAGATCTAGACCACCACTATGCCTGTGACAGCCTGGGGCAGGCTGACACAGGAGAGCTGTGTCGAGTCTCAAACACCTAGAGCAACGCTCCTGTCACCAACTGACATTCTGAGGCAGTGACAACTCGGGGTAAAGTCTCAAACAAAGCAAGGAATAATCTTTCCTCAATCAACTGGAAATTTCAGAGCATAATAAAATTGTGCAAAATGCAAAAGAGTCTTCTGTGTTTATATGTAAAATAGAAGAAAGTTCTAGGCTGAAAAATAAGATGTTCATGTATATGCATGTGCAGTGAATCATTTGAAAGTCATGAAGGATGTCGATGGAAGGATGATTCTTTGTGGTTAGGGGAGGCAGATGCATTGCAAGACAACTAGCATCTTTGGCCCTGCCTGTTAAATGTAGATCATGCTCCCTTCCTAGTTCTACTGATAATCAAAAGAAACCCCTACTAATTTTCTTAATCTTCCCCACATGGCAATTCTGGACCCCTTGATGTTTAGTGGGAGCGAAAGGGTGGGGCTCTTGCTAAACTTGTTAATTTATTTGGTTGTTTTGTATCTCTCCCATCAAAAGGGTATCCAGTCAAAATAGGTGATGGATGGGCAGAACATAAAGATTAAACAAAAAAAAATAGGTTATAGAATGGCTGAGAGTAGGTGGTACTAAGAAGTAAAAGGAAGTCCCGGGGCTGGAGTGATAGCACAGTGAGTAGGGTGTTTGCCTTGTACGTGGCTGACCTGGGTTCGATTCCCACCATCTCATATGGTCCCCTGAGCACCGCCAGGAGTAATACCTGAGTGCAGAGCCAGGAGTAATCCCTAAGCATTGCCAGGGTTGTGACCCAAAAAGAAGTCCCAAGATAAGTGACTCTTTGCTCCCTCACTTATACCCAGATAAGCCGCAGGACAGCTGAGGTACCCACATGTACAAACATGGCTGTGGAGGAGACTATAGAAAGTTCTGGGGACAGGGATCTGCTGACGTGTAGTCCTAGAGCAGCTCAGTGACAGGTGACAGAGCTTCAAGCCTCAGGAAGAGAACACAGGTTACAGGGTTCCAGCTGCAGGTTTCATACCAGGAACTCATACACTGGACAGAACAGTGTGAACAAGATGAGGCCATAGTACACTGGAAGTGGGCAGACAACAAAGGACAGAGCAAGATGCAATCTGGACTGGACCTGGAGGGACAGGACAAGTGATGCCATACACAGGTGAAAGGAAAGGCCTGGACATTAGGGAGTGACCCAGACTCATCTACTTAAGCCGTACAGTAGACTAACTTCTAAGCGTCTGAATTTGTGGGTTTTTATATGCAATTTTTTGACACAAAACTCAAGGATCTTACAACTAGCTCAGAACTTACATGTTCGTTGAAGACCTAGCAGATGGTGCACTGGCAGATGCTGCAGGAAGGGAACAAGGAGGACCCAAAAAACTTTCAAGGTCCTTATTGGCTGCACAAATCTACAGAACAGAGGCCTGCCCCACACTGATGAGTCAAAAGGCTCAAGTCTCAGTGCTCTGCCTTTGATGTAATACCTCAGAGAGTTTGCTTGCTGTCGCCCTGTGTCTCACTCTTGTGTCCTTATTTGTACCTTAGCAACACTCACTCTTTGTCTCTGTGGCTCATTCTGTGTCCTGACCAGCTACACTCCTGGGGGAGAAAGAAGCAAAAGTGCTTTGCTTTCCACTCAGAGTCAGAACACAACTTGTCACAAGGAGAGTCTAGGCAGGCAAATCTAGCAGTGGCCATGGGAAATCTTTCACTTGCTAAGTAGGTAGGAAGTGAGACAAGGTGCATTGTAGCACTGTAGCACTGTTGTCCTGTTGTTCATCGATTTACTTGAGCAGGCACCAGTAACGATTCCATTGTGAGACTTCTTGTTACTGTTATTGGCATATCGAAGATGCCACGGTTAGCTTGCCAGGCTCTGCTGTTCAAGTGGGATACTCACAGTAGCTTGCCGGGCTCTCTGAGAGGGATGGAGAAATTAAACCCTGGTCGCCCGTGCAAGGCAAACGCCCTGCCCGCTGTGCTCTTCATTCTCTTTCAAAGAGGGTCCTTTGGGGGGCTGGAGTGTGATAGCACAGCGGGTAGGGTGTTTGCCCTGCACGCTGCCAACCTGGGTTCGATTCCCAGCATCCCATATGGTCCCTCGAGCACCGACAGGAGTAATTCCTGAGTGCATGAGCCAGGATTAATCCCTGTGCATTGCCGGGTGTGAGACAAAAAAGAAGAAAAAAAAAAGAGGGTCCTTTTTTCTTCGTTTATGTTAATCTGAGTATAGCAAGTTAGTCTTTAAAGGAGTCAAGAATAAGAATCACAGCTCCATGCTCCTCCTAAAAGCAATCCTCTTGAAATTTTCAAGAGAAGGTGTTGGATGAGACTCAAGACTGCCTCAACTATCACAACTTGCTGACTAACAAAAAGAAAGTAGTTAGAGAACTAACAGAAGGCAAGTATAACCTAAAGTAATTGACGAGGCTAAACTGGGAAATATAGTGGCTGGAGGGGCGGGCATTTTCTTGGGAAAGACCCCGGTTCTGGTAGCTGAAAGCAAGAATGGCTGACATCTCTGGAAGACTCTGGACTTTCTCTCCCATGAATTGTTCTAGCTGAGTCCAGGTCAAAGGTCACAAGAGTCACACCTCTTCTGCTAATGACCAATATTTCTCCCACTCTGAAGCAAGGCAGTAATGCCTCTCATTTAATTTTTAGTTTTTCAATTTTCTGGAGAGCCACCCCAGTGGTACTCAGGGGTTACTTTTGCCTCTATGCTCAGGATTTGTTCCAGTGAAGCTCAGAGGACCATACTCAGTGCCAGGGCTAGAACCTAGGCCTGCTATATGCAAGGTAAGTGTCATACCTATTGTACTGCCACTCCAGCCCACTGCTCCCATTTTTAAAGTCCTATTCCTTAAAAGAAAATCTTGTCCTGCTATTGCACTATTTTGCCTCAGTCAGATGGTCCTCACTAAGGGAATTTAAGAACTATGACTATTTAATCCAAGAGGGACCCAGTGAGCACAGCTGAGAGAAGTGAGAAAAGACTGTTTATTATTGGCTGTGGGATTTTTTTTATTATTCTTTTGAAAAAAACATCTGGGGTTTTCTAGATTGACACTTAATTTCTAGAATCTTGCCTTGAAGGTGTCTCAAATCTTTATCCCTTCCAAAATGAAAGTGGAGAAAAATAGCATTATATTTTTTTTCTCTTCCTGAAATGATTGATTTCCCTACTTTCCTCTTACTTGGGTAGATATACTAGGAATAGGATATTGATAAATAGCAAATGGGTTTTCTTCTGGCAGGGTGTTTGCGTGTGTGTGGGGGGGGGGTGCATCTCAATCAGTGCTTAGAAGGTCTGGGGCAACTCCCAGCAACAGTCGACACAGTGGGCCAGCTGGTTCAATATTTGGAACTGTGATTATGGGGAACACCAGGGTCATCTGAAGGTGCTGATAAGCCATGAGGGCCACATCCAGTCGGGCTCAGAGAACCATATGGTATCACTGTATCACTGTTGTCCCACTGCTCATCAATTTTCTTGAATGGGCTCCAATAATGTCTCATTTGTCCCTGTTGAGTTCAGGGTCAGGGGAATGAGGCCCATTATTGTTACTGTTTTTGGCATATGGAATACATGGCCAGGCTCTCTGCCATGCAAGATTCTGCATCGCTCTCTTCTGGGAGCTTTGTTTTATAGTCTCTGATGAGATTACATGGCACGGTGGGGGGGAGGGGAGGGGAGAGGGGAAGGCAGCGGTTTTTGAGTGTGACTGCTGAGCTAAGTCGGTCCTTCATGAGTGAGGCTTGTCCAAGCATGTGGAGAGTGGCCTTGAGCCTGGCAGTGACTGGGTTCTGAAGGACTTCAGCTGCTGGGACTCTGCTTGGGGCGGAGAGGGAAACTCAACCCACCCCACTCCGAGGTGCCCTGATGAAGATAGCCTGGCACGGGGCCAGGAGATTCTGCCAAACCATGTGGTACCAGGAATCAAAGCAGGGTCCCGTACATGCAAAGCATGTGCTCTCAATCCCTGTGCAATCTCCTCAATCCTGGGTATATAGATTATTTTTCTAAAAACATATACTACTCAACGCACCATCTCTGGGCACCATATGTGAAAACTTGGCCTCTTAATGTCCTCCAGGCAGACATAAAACTTTTCTTTCTCCTGTGTCTGTGATGCCTAACTGGGAGCATTTATTTATTTTATTTTTAAATTGCATCTTTAGTTCGTAATTTTACTAATGAGGTAATTAGCCATCCTATTATTTTGAGTACTTTTGATTACAATCTCTAAATCCTTCCAGAAGAGCTTTATGTATCCTTTTTCATCTTGAAAGTCTGCTTACCCTCCATCGAGTATGTTGTTAGGAAATGCATGAGATTTGTCACAAAAGAAATGAGAATAAACATTTTTATTAATTATTTTGTTGGTTATTTTTGTGATGTTCTCATCCTAGCATGAAAATCAAGGCAAAAAACTCCGGGACATTATATTCCTTAAAAATTAATAAAGGCTTTAAAACAATATCAGTAAGACAGAGCATTCCATGACTAACAGCAGGTAAGTCTTCTTAGGCCTGAGAATTTTGGCTTTTCTGAGAGGCTACATTCCGGTGCTATTCTAGTTAGCTACTGCATTGAAACCAATGACTAGCTTTCAGCACCTTAACACAGCCACTTAATTATGCTCAGAAAGTTCTAGATGAGGAATGCATCCTTCAGCATACCTCATCTAGTCTCTCAGTTGGAGCCAGATGTCATTTGGTGCATCTGCCATCTAAAGGCACACCTGGTATGTTGGCAAGGGTAGTCCAGGCTGCCATCCAGGTGTCTGTATGTGCCTCCCCTATGTGCTTTAGGCTTCTCATGGCTGTGGCTAGGTGCTGAGTGGGGACGTCTAGAGATGGAAAGCCCAGAGGAAGACTGTTCAAGAGGTCACAGCAGAGATCCTCAGCACCCTAAAATTTGGTCTCCAAAGCCAGGTAGTGTCCTTTCCGTCACCTCCTCTTCAGACAAACCTTCCTCACAGGCAGCACAGATTCAAGCACCTGGGAACCAGGCCTCACTGCTGAGAGGATAGTTAAGCATTTATGTTGTCTTTAAATCCCACTTGTGGTGCTGGCTATTATTTCAGAGATGAAAGAATCCACGTGACTTCTTATTTATTTATTTTCATTGTGTGGGACCACCCCTGGCAGTGCTCTGAAGCCCTGTGGTGCAGGGGAAGGAACCCGGAACCTCGCACATACACACGAGGCGTGTATGCTCCCAGTTGGACAGCGTTCCCAGCACTGCCCCTGCCCCCCCTCACCACCACCCCGGGCCCAGCTCCAGTTTCATATTTAATCGATTTAGTCAACTTGATGTTGCTCTGAAGCATCAGCTTAGGAAATTAAAATGATTTTATAGGTTCCTCTTTTAAAAAGTCTGTACATACTTGACAATGAATGCCAAATTCTTTCTAATACTGTTTAGTCTCAAACTGTGATCTGCTGGCTGAACGCACCTCAGGATGTTTTGGGTTGACCTTCAACAGTGTTTTCAAGAAGACCCAGCCAAAATTTTATATGAGGAGGATTTCCTATAAAAACCAATTTTTCAGCTTCTCTGAGAAAATGGAAAATTTGGGTCATAAAAGGCCTAATTCCACTTGGCAGTGCTTGATTAGGGCTGAGTAGCAGCTGTCTCCATAGATGGTATCAACTCTATCAATTCAGAGTTAAATCTATGTGCATGCTTGCACGGGGGGCGGGGATGTCTGTCTGTCTATCTATTAATCTTTGTTAACTCTTTTTAAAAGCAAAGGAAAGATATATTCTTATTTCTAGAAATAAAAGAATGCATTTGTGTTGGGAGGGAGAAGACGAAGGGTAGAAGAAAATTCTTACATCTTTAAAATGCTGTGCACTGCTTGCTTCACTTATCTAGGTTATCTGCTTGATCCCTGGAGACAAGTTGACTTGCCTTCACTGCTTTTGAGGCCAGAGGATAGGGTTGCTCTTAAATGCTTTGCAAGAGCTCCTTGGAGTTTATGGGAACCCAGGAGATACAGCTGTGAGAACAAAGCTTCAGGATATTGGAACTCCAATTTTCACTTTGGCAATTGTGGGAAATGGAATAAAATAGAAGACATCTGTGGTGGATTAAAGATGGCTGCGAAGGCCAGGGAGATAGCTTAAGTAGCAGAGCATACTCCTTTCTTGTGCAACGGGCCCTGAGTTCTAGCTCTGGTTCCAATGGGTCCGATGAGCACTGCCAGGTGTATGTCCTCTCACCCAATCCCTATTTAAGATGACTACAAATTCTTTGTCACTTTGCCTAAGGAGAGGAAAATTCTATTTCTCCTCTTCCTTGAATCTATGATTGCCTTATGACCATGCTAATCCGTAGGGTACGGGAAAGGTGATGCTAACCTTTCAAGTGACAGTTTCTCAGATCTGGTTTCCATCCTGTGAGGAAGGTGTACAGACCCACCAGGAGGAGATCCGAGCCCTGCCTCACACTCATCACCAATTTTCATTCACGGAAGAAAGTATCCAGTCCAGAGAAGCGTCCACTGCTGGCCTCATATGGAGTTCTCTCTGATGCCCTTTATTCAAGTTACAGAGATGCGAGCAAACAAATGATTAGTGTTTAAAGCCACTACGTTTTTTCTAAAATATTTTTTAAATCCAAGTTTTATTTTATTTACTTATTTTTGGGTTGGACTGGAGCAATAGCACAGCAGGTAGGGCATTTGCCTTGCATGCAGCCGACCCAGGTTCGATTCCTCCGCCCCTCTTGGAGATCCTGGCAGGCTACCAAGAGTATCTCGCCCTAATGGCAGAGCCTGGCAAGTTACCTGTGGTGTATTCAATATGCCAAAAACAGTAACAATAGGTCTCACAATGGAGATACTAGTGCCCGCTTGAGCAAATCTATGAGCAACGGGGTGACAGTGACAGTGACAGTGATTTTTGGGTTACATTCAGCGATGTTCAGGGATTACTCCTGGCTCTGCACTCAGGAATTAACTTCTGGCAGTGCTCGGGTGGATGGTATGGAATGCTGGGGATCGAACCCAGGTCAGTCATGTGCAAAGCAAAGGCTCTCTCTACTGTGCTATCACTCTGGCCCCTCGAGCCACTATATTTTATATATTTGTTTTATGTGCTTCTGTGTATCTGACCCTTCCAGAAGGAGTTTATGGCAACACACCTGCCAGGTTGGAAGATGGTGGGCTCATATTCTCAAAGCAACAATTCTTGTCCACATGATCACAAGAAGGGGTTTGATAGAGAAAGAACAGGAAAGAGAGGGTGGGTTGTAGACCACTGGGTGTCAGAGTGACTAGTAAAACCCCCTCTTAGGCTACTTCCTTGAATCATAGTCTTAGTTTGATTTGGGGGGCCATGCCTGGCAGTGCTCAGGACTTACTCATGATTCTGTGCTCAGGGGTCAATTTGGGTGGTGCTTGGGGGACTATATGGGGTACTGAGAATCAAACCTGAGTTGGCTGTGTGCAAGGCAAGCCTTATCCATTTTCCTATCTCTTCAGTCTCAGCACACCAGCATCTGCAAACGAAAATCAATTAAGACTTAGATTTAGGGGAAGAGTATGAAGTTATCTTTAGAGTTAGGGGCAAGAACAATTGTGTAGTGCTGAGTTTGGGCCTGGTTTGAATCCCCAGTTAGTTCTTCCTTCAATTTATTTTCTTTATTTTTTAAAGTGTCTTTTATTTTAATTTTTTAAATTGAGTCACTGTGAGATATATAGTTACAAAGCTGTTTATGATCAGGTTTCAGTCATAGAATGATCCAACATCCATTCCACCACCAGTGTCCATTTCCCACCACCAATGACCCAGTTTCCCTTCTGCCATACCCTCCTCAGCCTGCCTCTATGGCTTTATGGCAGGCATTTTCCTTCTGTCTGTCTGTCTGTCTGTCTGTCTCCCTCTCTCTCTCTCTCTCTCTCTCTCTCTCTCTCTCTCTCTCTCTCTCCTCTCCCCCCCCTTTCTGGGCACTATGGTCTGCAACACAGATACATGAAGGTTCTAGTGTTTGTTCCTTTACCTACTCTCAACCTACTCTCAGCATGCAATTTCTATCCAGAGTCATCATTTCCAACTATCTTTGCATAAAGTTCCCTTCTCTATTCCAATTGCCTTCTCCCCCAGAATTTGAGGCAGGCTTCCAACCATAGTGTTTTATTTTTAAAGTGGTTGTTATTTTATTTATTTTAATTTATTTTGTTTGTTTTTGGTGCACACCTGGATCTGCTAAGGGATTACTTCTCGTTCTGTGCTCGGAGATCATTCCTGGTGGTGCTAGGGAAACATATGCAATGTCCAGGAATTGAACTGGGTCAATTGCATGCAAGACAAGCTCCAGGGCAAGTGCCTTAACCCCTGCCCTATCTCTCTGGCCCCTCTTCCTTCCATTTATATGAAAGTTGGGACCTTAAGTTATAACTGGATGCTTTTAGCCATAGAGATAGAACAGTGGTGAAGGTCTGGCTCAAGGACTGGCATATAAAGGTCTGGTGTGACTCTGGTGTCCCTACAACTCTGAGGTGACTGAGCAGCATCACATCCTCAGACTGTCACATCAAGCCTGACTTAGTTGCCTATGAGACTATAAGTGAATTCAGCCAATGCAATGCCAATAATATTCTGACTTTTAAAATTTATTCTCTCTTGGAACTTGGCAACTGAACTGCAAAAGCAATTCAAACAACTTGCTGTGAACAATGTCAAGTACTTTGAAAAATTACTCATAAGCGGTGACTGGGAGTAAAATAGTGTTGCACTATTACAAGAGAAAGGGACCCAGGAGATAACACCAGTGATGGAACACAAGCCTAGCAAATGTGATCCTGAGGTTGACACCCCATACTACAAGGCTCCCAAACCTGCCAAGAGGAGTTTTGGTGGCTCATGAGTGCAGCTGGGAGTATTTTTTAAAAAACTGATGCAATAAAGAAACTGACAAAACCAAAAAATATGATTGGGGCTAGGCAAAAAGAGAAAAAGGCAAATATGATTTGCCATTCCTTCGAGTTTTGTTAGATCAAGCAATATGAAGTGCATTTGTTTGTACTACTAAGCACTAAGTACTAAGTACTTACTTACTTGTTTGTACTTACTTGTTTACTTGTTTACTTACTTGTTTGTACTACTAAGTACTAAGTATTACTAAGTACTAAGTACTAGAAAGGGGGACGCTGGAGGGGTGGGAGGAAAACTGGGTACATTGGTGGAGGGAAGGTCACACTGGTGGTGGGATTGGTGTTGGAACATTGAATGTCCATAACAACTATATCATGACAGCTTTGTAAACCATAGTGTTTTAATAAAAATACATTTTAAAAGAAAGGAAAAGGGGCAAAGGTGACTACTTTTAGAGAGATTAAATTTGCTTTATTTATGGCTTGACCTTGAGCCTCTTGGTTTAGAACTGTTACTCTGTAGAGGTATTGCAGATTTCACACGACTCAATCCAAGCTAATGAGCTCCTCCATCGTACCATCTGTAACTCTCTGCACTAGTAGGTGCTCAAACCACCCAACCAGCTACTGGCAAGAAATGTTGGATTCATCCCAGAGACTAGACCATAAATGTTTCAGCTGGCCATATGGAGCTCCTGGCTATTTGGTCCTTTTCCTTGCTTCTGGTTTCAGCTACTTTATTCCCTGAAGGAAACTGTATTAGTGAAGAATGCTTTCAGCTGCAAGAAACAGCAATCACATTATTTATTTATTTTTTAAACATAGTAAAATCAATCTGGAGTTCAGTGGCTCCCAGTATACACCCAAATATTCAACTTTTCAGAAACAAAGTCTTATTCTGGGACATTCCCCACAGCAGAGCCTGAGACGAAGGCTGACGGGCAGGTGGTTTATTTGGGAAGTGATCCCAGGGAACTAACAACCAGGGAAAGTAAAACAGGGAAGGAGGGAAATCTCTAAGCAGTTTCATTTATTAATTTTTTTATATCTGTCATAAAGTTTTTGTCCAGGGACGAAAGAGAAGAACGTTTGCCTATTGGCTTTTGCCCAATTTCTGGTGAATCAGTTATGGGTTCTTAATTCGTGAGCTGCTCTAAATTGCAATGTTGGAGTAACATGTAGGCTTCCACAGGCATCCCACAGGAACAGAACAAGAGAAGTCTGGTGGTGGGAAGTGGGAGTCAGGAAGCGCATACCTGAGATGTAAAGTCATCCACTTGAACTGGGTTGAATGTTGAAGCACGCATCCCAACAGCTGTGGCTGGGTCATTAACACACCAAGAATGTGTATGACTGATAACTGTCTCTCCCAATTCATTTGCTCTATGTTATATATATGTGAAATACACACAAACACACACATACATGTATATATATACACACACACATATATATATATATATATATATATATATATGGTAGTCTCAGAATTGGTATACTATACAATGGGCAACAAAATGGCACACTAGGGATGTATAGCCACACTGTCATCACAAATTACTTCAATTATTTTTTTCCCCTCTGTGGTCATGTTATCCAATTTATTCACAGTTAAAATGATTACTCAAAAGAAAACACAGATAAAACAGTCTACACTGAAGGAAAGAAAATAAACAAAAACACTAAACTTTTGCCAGGCAGCAAATAAGAGAAGCAAAGTCAACATTAGAAAAACTGGTGGGAAAATATTTGCAACTAATGCCATTATGAAGGCTGAGTTTCTGTAGTATATAAAAAATTTTGAGAATTTAAATCATTGATTAAAATGTAAAGAACCAATTAGAAAAATGGGCGACATGTAAGACCAGACACCACAGAAAAAAATTTTCTTAATTATAGTATCCAATTATATTGAGAAACTCTTACCTATCAAATTGCTAATATTCAAAATATGAGAGCAAGTGGCTCTCCATAAAAAACAGGTGAATGAATTCTGCCACATTCATGCTCAGAGTTCTCTGCAGCCATAAAAAGAGAATGAGGAATAGTTGGATGGAGGATTCTGTGCATTCTACTAGGGTTGCATATTATGATATTTGTGGTATCTTTAAAAAAATTTATTGAATCACCATGAGATAATTACAAGCTTTCATGTTTGGGTTACAATCTTACAATGATCAAATACCTATCCCTCCACCAGTGCACATTCCCCACCACCGATATCCCGGGTTTACCCCCCCCCCCCCGTTTCCTACCCTCCCCCTGCCTCCATGGCAGATAATATTCCCCATACTCTCTCTCTACTTTTGGGCATTTTTGCTTGCAACACAGACACTGAGAGGTCATCATGTTTGGTCCATTATCTACTTTCAGCATGCATCTCCCATCCCAACTGGTTCCTCCAGTCATCATTTTCTAAGTGATCCCTTCTTTATTATATCTGCCTTCTCCCCTCCGCTCATGAAGCAGTCTTCCAGCCATGGGGCAATCCTCCTGGCTCTATTCTTCTCAAGTGTGCATGGGACATTCTCCAAGATAGACCACATGCTGAGCCACAAAACATATTTCCATAAAATTAAGAAGATAGAGATTGTATCAACGATCTCCTCAGACCACGAAAATTAGAAATAAATCACACACACAAACAGAAAACGAAATCAAACACCTGGAAATTAAACAGCTCACTATTGGACAACGAGTGGCTTAGAAAGGAAATCAAAGAGGAAATCAAAAGATTCCTGGAAACGAATGAAAATGAGGACACGAGTTACCAAAACTTATGGGACACAGCAAAAGCCGTGTTAAGAGGAAAGTTTGTAGCTCTACAAGCATTCCTCAGGAAGGTGGAGCAAGCCCACATGCCCACATAAGTAACCTAACCTCACAGCTTAAGAGCTCGGAGAATGACCAACAAAAGGAGCCCAATCCAAATGGGAGGAAGGAAATAATAAAACTCAGAGCAGAAATTAACGAGATGGAAACCTAAAATGAAATTGTAAAAGGTAGAGTGATAAGATATTTTTTCACAGGCTAGGAAATTGAGTCCCTATCAAGAGGCTGGGGAAATGAGCCCATCTGAATTTCGGAGCTGTTGTGAAGCAACACATTTGTGTGCCTCATTTTCTTTTTGTGACTTTGTTTATAGACATTATCACATATCTGTCCTACCATTACATGCTAATTTTCTATGGAACCAAATAGATTTACATTTGACTTACGGTTTTAAGAGTAGGAAAAAATTCACATAAGTATCTATATTTGAGGAAATTTATGCAAAGAGTTTCATCTCTTAGTAGGGTGAAATGTTTTTATTTCTCTTAGATAAACCAGGAGTACCATGGTTGGACAATATCACTCGTATAGAAATTTTTTCTTGTTATTTTGGGACCATTACACCTCATAATGGTCAGGGCTTACTCCTGGCTCTGTACTCAGGAATTAATTCTGGTGGTGCTATGGGGACCATATATCCCTGGGATGCTAGGAATTGAACAGGGGTTGGCCACATGCAAGGCAAATACCCTACCCGCTGCATTATTTCTCTGGCCTCCTGCTTTAGAAGAAAATGTCCTTACAGAGGCTGGAGTGATAGCACAGTGGATAGGGCTTTTTCCTTGCACGTGGCCGACCCGTGTTTTATTCCCAGTATCCCATATGGTCCCCTGAGCACAGCCAGGAGTAATTCCTGAGTGCAGAGCTAGGAGTAACCCCTGTGCATTACTGGGTATAACCCAAAAAGCAAAAAAAAAAAAAAAAAAAGGTCCTTACAATTTGCTTCATCTAATGAGATCATGAATTTCAAGCCTGAGAGCCACAAAAGAATAGAAGGTTGAAGGTTGGTGGTTTTTTTTTTGTTGTTTGTTTGTTTTTTGGGGTTTTTTTTTTTTTTTTGCTTTTTGGGTTGCACCTGGCGATGCACAGGGATTACTCCTGGCTGTGCACTCAGGAACCACCCCTGGTGGTGCTCAGGGGACCATATGGGATGCTGGGATTCAAACCCGGGTCAGCCGCGTGCAAGGCAAACGCCCTACCCGCTGTGCTATCACTCCAGCCCCAGGTTGAGGGTATTAGAGAAGCAAAAAGTATGTTTTGCATGTAGCTTGCATGTATCAAGACAGTAAATTGTGGTTAGATTGTAGACCCCCGCCCCCCCAAAAAAAACTCAACTATTTTCTCATTCTATATGCTCTTATATAATTTGCTATTCTCCACCAAGAGAAAGAGTCAGTGGCCATGTCCTTGAAACAGGTGTACCTTTGTATATGCCTCAGTACTGGGGTTTGGTGGAAGTAATGGTATGTGATTTCTAAAGCCAAGTCACAAAAGGGGGCTCAGCTTCTGTTTCTTGGGATGCTTGGTTCTAAGCCTAGTCACTAAGGGAATTTCAGGTCCTTTGTAAAGATTCAGATGAAAAAGAAAAAGAGGCCTCTAGTGCTGGATCAGAGTGAGTGCCCAGCTTGTCAGTACCAACTCTGGCTCACTCATGTGAGTGAGCTCTTTTAGGATCTGACCTCCAGCCCTCAGCTCATGCCACTTGCAGCAAAGATGAGGTTTATTTATCTGCCATCAATTTCTGTCTGATTTGCAGACCATTAACAAACTAAATTTTCTTTTGTTTTTAGCCATTAAATTTTCTTTAGGCATTGATTGTTGAAATTAAAATTATGTTTATCGAGCAAGTGTTACATGTAACCAGACATACATATTTAATGTATTTTGAAGGACCCACACCTGGTGTTGCTCAGGGCTTACTCCTGGCTTTGTGCTCAGGGACCACTCTTGATGGTGCTTAGGGGACAATAAGAGGTGATGGGGATTGGAGTCCTGGGTTAGCTTGTACAAGGCAAGCACCCTACCTGCTATCACAATCACCAGCACGAAATCCCGTTGATCATCGAGTGGCTCGAGCGGTCTCAGTAACCTCTACATTCGTCCTATCCCTGAGATCTTAGAAGCCTCTCTACCTGCTATAATATCTGGAAATTTGATGAGTTTTTACATGTATGTGTGTGCGCGTATGCAAGCCTATAAACTATCTCTATAGTAAGATCATGACTGTATCTATTACTGTTATGACTTTACTCATACCCTTTTGTCATCTCTCCAAGTGGCTGCCTCAGCTTACATTCCCTCTAGTACTTCATATATGAGAGTTCCAATGCCTTGCTAACTCATCAGTTTAGATCATCTTTTCATCCTATTTACACATCAGGCTGCAGCGTTCACTGAATTTCACACTCCTTTAGCTGCTGTCTTGCTCACATCTTGGTCGGAGTCACACTCTTAGTCGAGGTGCACAATTATAGTTGTGATATTCACTGGGGTCATGGTGGTGGTCATGAGCTTCCAAGGCACTCACTTCCTGACAATAACACATATAATTTTTTATTTACAGGGATCACTGGGGAGTAGTACACTTTGTGCAGTGCTTATAAACACACCTGCCTGAGATGAGGCTGGAATGGTTTGAGGTGCCAGGGATCATAGACACTTGATACATGTGGTACCCCAGGGATTTAAACCTGTGACCATATGCACTGTCCACGTCTCGGGTGTTTTTTCCTGTGTTCTCTCTCTTTATCATTGGATTAGATGCAACATGTCTGGATTCCTTTCTCCTGAGGAGGAAATGTTACCACAAATGCTCCTCGCCACCCCTTCATACCTCAGACAAATAAATTTCAGGCAGGTGCCCCAGGTACTTGTGGCTATGCCTAGATTCATTTGACTCTCAGCTGGTTTTTAAGCACAGCCTAAGCGGGTACAGCCGGTGATAAATCAGAATTACTCTGGGGCACTCTATTGTACGCTCTGAGTACGCTCAGTGGCTGCTCAACGCTTTTGTTTTATGGAGGAGTTTTAAATGGGTGTTGAGTGTTCACGCATTGTGCTCTGGCTTTCTCAGAGTCGACCACCCCAAACAACCCCTCTCCCCGTGAAAAGAATTCTCCTCTCCGGGTGGAGAAGGAGGGATGTTGTTTTCCTCTTTGTTTGGAGGGGCTTCTAATTGTCTCTTCATTTCAGCAGAGGAGGCACTGGGTAGGTGACAATTCCGAGACGCCAAGGAACCATCCAGAGTGCTCGGGGAATGGATGAGAGTCGGAGCTTCGCGGCTCTCGCTATTCCCGTGTGCTTCCACGGAAAACGTAAACATCTCGACCCAAAACTTTTTCAGTGGGTTGTCTCTGCAGTCCTCCCGCCGGCCGGCCGCAGCCCGGGTGCCGCGCGCTGCCCAGGGCCCCAGCTCCGCCCGCCCGTCGCAGCCCCGCGCGCCCTAAGCAAACAAAAGCCCCGTTGGCACGGGCTCGCCAGCGTTTCAGGAGGCAGTGATTACCCTTCTCGGAAATGTAGGGGGGGAGAAAAAGAAGCCCACATTGGACAGAGATTGCGGAGAGTCTACAATTAGCAAATAGATGATGGCGTTAGTGGTTTTTTCTAATCAAAACCTATTGTTCCGCCGCTGCCGAGGCTGCGGTGCTAAGTGACAGTGGGTCGCCCTCGCGGGGCGCCGCTCAGGAGCGCGTGCACCGGGAGGTGCCGGGCCCCGCACGCCCCCATCCTCAGTGCCCTGAGCTAAGGGCCTGCTTTCTCTGGAGTCTCCAAAGGAAAAGGATAAAGGTGATGAGTTCCCACTGAACACAGATAGACAGACAGGCAGGCAAGCAGGCAGGCAGACAGACAGACAGATACACACACACACACACACACACACACACACACACACACACACACACACACACACACACACATACCCCACCCCAAAATAGTCTTTGCTGGTTTGCTGGGACTGGCTGGTTGACCTTAAACTCTCTCTCTCTCTCTCTCTCTCTCTCTCTCTCTCTCTCACTCTCTCTCTCTCTCCCTCTCTCTCTGTCTGTCTCTGTCTCTTTCATACCACCCTACCCCCCACCGCCCACCCCACCCAAATTCTCTCAAATTCTCTGCTGGAGCTGGTTGGTTGACCTCAAACCCTGCCGGCCTCCCCCCCTCTCTCCCTCCCTTCCTCTGCCCCCCTCTCTTCTATTTCTTGTCCCATTCTCTGGCTCTGGAAGGCCCTTGAAGTGGTGCTCCCGCACCAGTGTGGTAATTCTGGGAAAAAAGGCAGACAATCCTGGGAAAAAGGCAGACAATAGGAATTACATGAAAGTCTTCAGCCATTCAGATCACTAATCAGTTACTGTAATTCATTTAATGAAAGGGCGGCTGGTTATTCTTTTATAAAAGTATGGTGATGACAAAGGTTCTGAGCAGAGACTTGTAGAGCCAGGAGCCTCATTTTCAGTGGAAGGCATTGATTCAAATGATAGAAGCTGATGCAAAGGAAGGGTAGCTAATAAGGGGGAAGGTCTCAATGTTTCACTGGACTAGAATTTCAGCAGATGATTTGTGCCACTAATCTTCACATTCTGGGGCATTTTGTAAGCCTGTGAATGTCTCTCACAGAAAATTCCCCCTCTGGGTTCAGGGTTTGCTCACTCCTGGATCCAGGATGCTGCTCCTTGTCACCCTAAAGCCCCTAGATGGTTGAGCACCCATTGACCTCCATGCAAGTGCCCCAAAGCTCCACTACCACAGTGAGACTCAAGAAACTTGAAATATTTAACTTATTTGAGTGAATGCTACTCCCTGTTATGCTTAAATCCCACCTAGACATTGTATGACTGAAACCCAATCATGCTATTTCCTGGCGATTCAATTAGAAAATAAATTTTAAAAGTTCCACCTGGACAATACAAATTTAAATCGGTGGAAAAAATTTTCTAAGGCACTCTCATATTTCTTGGGACTGCTTGACTAGGGAATATATCATATTCATGAGAAAAAAAACCTACTTCACTGAAAAAAATATGGTTGAAAACATGACTACCTTCCAACACTCCATTCCACCACCTGGCCATCATGCCAGGGCCCCTCCCCTTTCTGGCAGAATAATTCATCTTACAAGCAGACAGCCCTTGGCTATTTCCTCATATTTGTGGCCTCACCCAAGACTGTGAGTTCTTACAGGATGCCACTGGGCACTCTTGTTTGTGCTCACAATGGTGCCTTCATTCCTAGGAAACGTCCTGGGCTTCCTCAGGGATCCCTCCTCCCATGCTCAAGGAGTCAGTCACTACTCCTATGATGCTCAGTGCCTCAGTTCATGTGCCCAACCACTTCTGCTCTCCACTCCACTAACCTCCCCACCACCAGCTCTACCCCTATGTGACACCTGGACTATGGGCCATTTTGGTCTCATCATGGCTAAAACCACTACATGGGAGTGGGACTCACATCTTCCCTGCTCTACGTTCCTGTAAGGTCATGGCTTCTGCTGTTTTTGCCATGAAGCCTTGGTCTTCATCGCTACCTACTCACCATGTCCAGTTCTCTTTCAAACCTTGGCTTATGGACTGTAAGACATGCAAGTCAAGGCTTAAGAAACTCAACAGCCCTTTCTCTCCCTTCTCCCCAGGTTCTAAGGTACTGCATGCTTCTAAATGAATAAGAGAACGATAATGGTATAAGGAGCTTGAAGCATCCTTTAAATCAGAGAGAAATGGTATTTACTTCTTGTCATTACAGCAGAGTTCCTTCCCCTGGAAATGGAGATTGGCATTTAAAACTTGTCCTTTATTGAGACACTGGACTGGAGCAGTAGCACAGTGGGTAGGGCGTTTGCCTTGCATGCGGCGGACCTGGGTTTGATTCCTCCACCCCTCTTGGAGAGCCTGGCAAGCTACCTGTGGTGTATTCAATATGCCAAAAACAGTAACAATAAATCTCCCAATGGAGACGTTACTGATTCCTACTCGAGCAAATTGATGAGTGACAGTGACAATGAGACACTATTTAAAAAAAAATTTTTTTATTAGAGAATCACTGTGATGTACAGTTACAAACTTAAGAACTTTCATGTTTGCATTTCACTCATACAGTGATCGTTTGCCCATCCCTCCACCAGTGCCCATTCACCTCCACTAATGATCCCAGTATCCCTCTCACCATACCCATCCATCCCCCACCACCCCACCCTGCCTCTGTGGCAGGGCATTTCCTTTTGTTCTCTCTCCTTTTGTGTTGTAGTTTGCAATAGAGGTATTGAGTGGCCTTCATGTTTGGTTTATAGTCTACTTTTAGTTTGCATCTTCCAACCCAAATGGGTCCTCCCAACATCCTCTACTTGGTGTTCCCTTCTCTATCTGTTTTGTTTGTTTTGTTTTTTGGGGGGCTATACCTGCTGTACTCCAAGCTTACACCTTGCTCTGTGCGTAGGGTCATTCCTGGTGGAGCTCAAGGGAATCATATGTAGTCCTGGGAATTGAACTTGGGTCCACCTAATGTTATGATTCCCTTACTGCAAGGGAAGCACATTACCCATAGATTATCCATTGTACTATTTCTCCAGCCTGAAACTAATATTTTCAATAAAAGAGCTATAAACCATTTCAGAAAGAGAAAGCTCATAAGTCTTTAAGAACACCATTTTGAAAGGAAAAATAGATCAGATAATCCACTTAATTTTTATTTTCTGTTAATTTGGGGAAAGGGTTGGGCCATACCTGACAGTACTCAGAAATTGCTCCTGGTTCTGTGTTCAGGGATCACTCCTGGTGGTGCTTGGGGGATAATATGTGGTGCTGGGGATCTAACCAGGTTGGCAATATGCAAGGCAAGTGCCTTATCCCACATACAACTTCTCTGGTCCTAATTTTTTTTCTGAATTATGTCATAGACATATTTAACCCTGTGGACAAGTGATCGACAAAGCTGGCAGAAGTTGGTTGAGTATACTATCTGAAGACCTGACTGTTCGCTGGCTCCTAGCTTTGGGTTTGGCTAAGGACAGATACATTCCTGTCCCACTAATTCTGCTGAGAATGAGAGAAAAAAAAGAAAACATGAAGGGAGAGAAATAAATGAAGAGGAAGTAGGGAAGATCTACATTTTGCACATTTAACTATTAAATATTAATTGCTATTTAATATCAAAGTCCCCAAAATGGTTGGTGTGGCTATGTGTGCCTTAGAGAAAAAGGAAAAGACTTCCCAGAAGAGGTGATATTTGTGATGGGTTTTGAAGGTTAAATAGGAGTTCAATAAGCAGCCAAGAGGAAAAAAGACATAACAGCAGAATTGAAAACCAAAAACAGGCTTACCTCTAGTGTTTGCTGCAGAACTTGTACTAGAAATACTTCTTTTTAGAAGTTTTAATGTCCTATCTCTAAATATTTAAAAGCTGTAAATTGAACTCATAAATTATTGAATAAAATGAAAACCAAGCCATTTCCTTGAAAAATTCACTTTCACAATGTCAATTTCAAAATTGGAATTTTAGTACCTTTAAATCTCTGAGAATTCCATGCTGAAATGTAATAGTATTGCACTTAGTAATGTAAGGTGATGTAAAGACAGTCCTTGTAATGGCTCATGTAAGAGGCTAAGCTGGTCCTTGTCCCATATTGCTCGTTTCCCACTTCTCCTTTTCTTATCCCCAGCTGTGTTCTGTATGCCAGGGGCTCCCTGTGCCACAGGTTGACACTTTTTTAATCCTAATTCTGGCTGCAAATTTGTGGTCACACTCAAGCCCAGGAGTGGTCTAGCTGGTGGTGCGGGCTGCCCTCTGGAGGATGCACATGGAAAGAGATGCATACAGGTTCCAGGAGGCATTTAGGGCTGCTTTTGGGGAGCAGGATGTGGGTGGGGAGGTGAGGGTGAGAGAACTCTAAGTTTTGGGTAGTATGAGTGCGGTCCAGAGGGGGGATGAGCATCCCAATAAATAGGCAGGAGACCTTAATTCCATGGACCACCTGCCTCGTGACAAGTGCAGAGCCATGTCACAGCAGGAAGGAATTCCCTAAAACATTCCCTAATACCTGTGCAAGGATCTCTCTACTCCAGCTCAAGGCTGATTGTGACTGAAATTGTGAAAGAGCACTAGTTGTGGACACGAGAAATGTAAAAAACATCAATACATCCTACGCATGGGTTAGTTACTTGTCATGAGGGGCAACATTGTATATGGACTTTGTTCAGTAGACTGTGGACATAGATAAGTATGAAAATGCTGTTACTTATTTTCTTAGGGGAGAAAAGTTGGAGACAATAGAATTGTGGCAGTGGGAAGATCTGTTAACATTTTTGGGTATTTTTGCAAGTGAGAGAGAAGGAGAGGCATCATGGACTGAGACTACAGAGGCGAAAGATTAGATTCAAGAGACATTTCTCTGCTAGAATTTCTAAGCTACAATGGGAGACTCTAGAGTGACTTTGGGATTGCAGCTTTGGAGGACATAGGGCACTGACAAGGGAAGGGACACCAGGCACAGAGCAGGTCAGGAAGTGTCAAACCTTTGGTATGAGACACTATGATCATAACTCTAGCTCACATGATTCTCAGTGATGACACAATTGACAACCATTTGCATCCTAAATGTGAATCTAGGTAATATGGCATGGAAACATTTGGGAAACTTCCCTATAATAGATCTTGGTCTTTACAACTCTTCATTTTTGTAGGTGTTTGGTTGCTAATAAGGAACTTCAGAATAATCAATTACATATTTTGAGGTCTCTTTCTGGTGAAAATAAATGTATGCAATAAACCCAGACCAAAATCAGTAGGGAACATGGTGTGATAGCATATCCTTTTCCAGAAGCTTTCTAGGTGGACAAGTCTCTTGGTGTCCTCTAAAAGTGTTAGTCTACTATTTTGTATTTTAGGAGAAGTGCTAGGCTGCTGATGTTTTTGTCCTAATGAATTTCTCACATGTTAAAGATTTTCAAAACAAGGAGTAAATTTCTTTTTTTTTTAATTTTTGGATTTTATTTTATTTATTTTTTTTTACAGTTACAGATTTATACATTTTTGTGCTCATGTTTCTCCCTTACAATGTTTGATAACCCATCCCTTCACCAGTGCCCATTCTCCACCCCCAGTAAACCCAACATCCCTCCCCCCCTCCCCAGTCCCGTCTCCCCCCACCCCACACTGCCACTATGGCAGGGTATTCCCTTTTGTTCTCTCTCTCTGATTAGGTGTTGAGTGGCCATTGTGTTCAGTCTCTAGTCTATAGTCGGCCCACATCATCTTTCCCCCACATGACCTCCAACCACATTTTACTTGGTGTTCCCTTCTCTGAGTTGCCCAGAATGAGAGACCAGCCTCCAAGCCATGGAGACAGCCACAAGGAGTAAATTTCTTTTGGAATATAAAATCTAGACAGATGAAAATTTTTTATCTACTTAACATGTGAAACCAGAGCATTGATTCTAACTAGATTCTTTGCAATGTCAGCATAGAAATTTCATAACATAGCATGTCACTGTAAACTGACTATTTAGATGTGGACAGACTATATTCTAGTGTGTGCTCTGAGTTGTTTTCTTCCAAAAACTTCTTTGCCTGCATAATGTTTTCCTGTTCTCTTTCTTACCTAGTTGCTTGTAGTAATACGATGGCATGTTGTTATTTTCCAAGTTGCTGGGATTCATGCTCATTTTCTGGTTAATTAAAATCTTTTAAATAAAAACACTCCAACTTCAGAGCATTATTGTACTCATTACCATTTCTGTAGTATCTTTACAGCTCAGCTATTATGCAAGGCTGCAGTAATTTTAACACAGCCCTTTTATTCTGTTTGTCTTTATTGAAGACTTTGTGCTCATTATTGCATTGTCTCCTGACAGCCCAGAATACTCCCCCAGACTCTCCTCTTGAACTGTGTGAAATCTATTTTGCATTAGCAAGTGTCTGGGCCTTCCACCATAAGGTAAGTGATTGAATTCAAAGATAATTAAAGATAAGGGGATGCAATCTTTTGCCGTTTTCCAACTTGGTCTTCAAATTTCCCCCACACTTCATTTTAGGTATCAAAAAGTCTTTTTTGGGTAGAATTGGCTTTATTCTGGGCAGCCCCTCTCAAAAGTGTTAAAAATAATTGTATTTAAAATTTACCAAAAGTACTTATGTATTCTTCTTCAAAGCATAATAAATGATGTCTCTGAGATATTTATCACATACTTTTGAAGTACGTATTCCCTAGTGAGTGTGCCTGCTTCATTCTATAGTGTGGGAAGCTTTCATTCTGCAAACATTCATTGTTGCTGAAGGGAATTCTGACTCTGCATCCTTGTCTTTTTTGTTGCTTTCCCTGGACAAAGCACCTCTCCATCATGTTTTAATAGGCAATGGTGGTGCTGGCAAATGTACACTGGTGGAGGAATGAGTGTTGGAACACTGTATGACTGAAACCAAATCATGAACAGCTTTGAAAAGATCTCACAATGATTCAATAATAAAATCTTTTTTGAAAAAATAGGCAATGGCTGTCTCAATGAACATTTTCCCAGGCCAATTCAGTGGGAGAGGAAGGATTCGTTTTGACATGCTTGGAACCCCCACTCCCACCTCACCCCCCCACCAACTCTGGTGATTCACAGAAGCAGCTGAAACTAGACAGCAAAACCATTTCATGCTCAAATTATTCGTCACAAGACGTTACACCTACTTTTGAAGAAAGATGAATTTTGAGTTTCTCTATGAGTTTGCTAAGAGTAAATAATTCTAAATATGCTCACAAAGGAAATTGGTAGCAAAGCTGAGGTGACTACAGGCACCTGCTCTTGAATTTGGGTGCCACCTGCCTCAACAGTAGAGGAGGGACACCTCCATGCTAGCTGTTCCAGAAACTAGAGGCCCAACCTCTTCACTTAGCCAATTGTGCCCACAGGTAAGAGCCCTCAGGGGCCCACGTCATGTACAAAGGCCCCTATTGGGTGCTTGCTAATCAGTCTCATTATACCACTCTCATTCCATATCTTTTAGATGTAGTAGAACCTTAAGTCAGGAATGGTCACTTTGTTAAGAGAATCAGTGGGTTTTTGGCCCATATTTGCACCATTTCCATGTTCTTTTTACTTTTATGCTCTTCATCAGACCTAGAGACCCAAGCTGTCTCTACTTCAAGTTCTCCTCTAGCTTACCACTCAACAAAGTGCCCTAGGATCATCAATAAAAATGAAATTGAACAAAACAAATGTGCTTTTTTCTCTCTCTTCATCTGAGGGGTGGTACTAGTAAGAGAACACCTATCATGCCGGCTTAGCTCTCTTTCACATAGGGATTTTCCTTCACCTTTTATGGCTCCACCAAATGACCCAACACACATTGATTAGCACCTTCTTGGTGTCAGGCTCTAAGATGGGTCCTGGCCATGTAGCAGAGAATAAAGGGACATGAGCTTGTTGACCCAGAAGTGTTGATGGCTATATATTATATATATATGTATATATATATATACATATATATATATATAAACTTTGGTCATAGCAATGTTGGTGGAAAGAGTGTGGTATTACCAGAAAACCTGGAGAGGAAGCCTTTCCTTGCCTGCCATCTGCTATCAGAGGTGGGAGTGGGCCTCTCGGATCCCTTGGGTGTGACTACTTCTATGGCCAACATCCTGAGTCTCTGTTCATATGGCAGCCTGAGAACCCACTGACCTTCGTACTACTCATTTAAATTCATGCTCAACTTGGAGTCCCCAATGCTTCAAATGTCTCCGAGAGAACGTGTGGAAATTAGTGCTCTCTGGAAGCCCAGCGACACTCTCATCAAAGCCTGATTCCCTCTGTCCAAGGGTGCGTTTTATGAGAAAGAGAATAACGCGTAACTAACCACATTTTATTCTTTGACATTCCAATTACATTAGCCAAGGCAGGCATTAGAGATCAATGGAGGGGCCAGCCCAGTGATGTGCAGGCTGAGAGGGGTGGGTCACTGAGGAGATGGCCCTGGGTGGCCGTGGGGGCAGTGGTGGGCACCTCAGAACAGACACTTTCTCCCTGTGAGCCTCGGCCCGGCGCTTCTAAAGTGCTGTCCCTTCATTACCTTCCTGCTGTTCTTTTCTGACACTCGGAGCCTGTCAATCTCTCCCATTGCCTGGGTTGGAAACCCGGTTAACTAGGATTCATCTCATCATTTCAAAAGGCCGTTTCTGTTTGTGAGCAAAATAAATGAGTGAGCTCCCAACTACTGGGCATTTCCATTGAAGCCCCAAGGGCTCCCAACTTAGATTTAATCAAACTATTTCTAACCTAACCAGCCCAGGAGCCAATGGATTTTGCCTTTTCTTGAGCAATCTAGCTGTGCTCGCCTTCTTTATTTTGCAGCTGATTGACTATGGCATGGAGTTTAGTAGATTGTGGATCAAATAAATGAGAACCATAAAATTTCTTCCCCAGGGACTAGGTTTTGATTATTTCATTGACCCTTGGATAAGAAATGTGCTCTCCAGACCAAAAAAAAAATACTCCACATGGCAACCCAAGGCCAGATGCTCCTACCCAGGACTGATTCAATTATATTTATTAAAAGTAAAAGATAGGGGGAACACTTTTGGAGGGAAGAATTATCACACTCCTTGAGGGGAACAGAAATGAGTGTAATATTTAATACCTAGAATTTTGATGATTACTAGAAAGTGTCAATTTGGTACTCTGTCTGGGGTTCTGGAAGAATTCCAGGAATTATCGTGGAATAGTTATGTAAAAAGTACAGTGATGGGGGGAGGTAGAGAATTGTACAAGGGTTAAGGTGCTTTCCTTGCATGCTGCTAATCCTAGTTAGAATTCCCAGCACCACATATGATCCCCTGAGTACCACTGGGGGTAACTCCTGAGCCAGGATACTTATCCCTGCTCCGTCCCCACCAAAACAAAGTACAGTGGTGGTAAGGATATGCTTTTATTTGAAAATATCTAAAGAGATCATTCAAATACTAAAATGCATTGCTTTCTAAATGTTGGACATTAAATTAAAAATTTCAGAATTTGACATCTTGACACTAAGTATTTTATCATTTACCCTAGGTGTCTAGTATGGATCAAGCTGTGAGAAAGAGAATGTGGTGGAATTTGAAGGGAATGTTTAAGAATGTAGCAAATCTAGATCATAGGTCTACATGCTGGGGGCCAGAGAGATAGTAGAGATAGTAGAATGGGTAGGGCACTTGCCTTGTATGGCCGATTCAGGATCAATTCTCAGTACCTCATACAGTCTTTCCTTCTCTGCCAGGAATGATCCTTGAGCCAAGAATAAGCTCTGAGCACTGCCAGTCGTGGCCCCCCAAATAAAAAACAAACAAAAGAAAGTCTACTTAGACACACTACCACCTAGATAGCCCAGGAAAGTCACTTAGTCACAGCAAGGCTACAATAAAGATAAATGAGCAGCCCCAACTTAGAATAGAGGTCATTAGGAGAACTCATCTAACTACATCTTCCTTTTCAAAGCTTCACCTTCATGCAGTGCTAGCTTCACGGAGGTGCAGTTTCATGGCAACCTCACTTCCTGGGCTTTGAAGGATCTTACTCTTCTGCTTTCACCATCTTGAGATTCTTAGTAATTTGTTGAACCAGGGCCTTATCTTTCAGTTAGGCTGGGCCCTTCTATGTATTGCAATGGCCCTTCTCCACACACATGGTCATGCCAGCTCTGAGCAAGTCACTCAGCACAAACATGAAGCTTTCCATCCTGGACCCCAAAGATACTCAGGCCTTTGCTCAACACTGCTGCCCTTTTCCACTCAGGTTTGTCTCAATGATTCCTGTAACTCCCAGTCCCACTTCATGGAAGCTAATGTAACTGGAATGTCTAAGAATTGATGGTTCATAGTAGTGTTGCTCTCCCTTGATGTGCTAAACTGAGGTAGAGACATCTGGCTGGGAGGGACCCATCAGTGTGTCTTTCAGAGGCAATGGGAATCGGGACAGAGGGACTTTCTGATGAGAGAGAGGGAGAAAACTGGAAGTTGCAGGACAGCTCTTCTCTACACTAAAAAGCAGAGAAAGCTATATGTGAGAAGAGAAGACATTAGTGATGAGCTGAGCTGAGACTCTGAGGCTTTCTTGAAGGGCCTCTGAAGCAGAGGTCTCAGGTCCTGGTGTGACATCTCACATCCAGTTCATGAAATGAGCTGTGCTTCCTGCTCTTGACTTCTGAGACTCTGGTATCTCTCCCACCACAGCTACCCCTTTCTTTTAGTATGTATGTATAAATACATATATATCACTGTATCACTGTCATCCCTGTGCTCATCGATTTGCTCGAGTGGGTACCAGTAACGTCTCCATTGTGAGACTTGTTACTGTTTTTGGCATATTGAATACTCCACGGGTAGCTTGCCAGGCTCTGCAATGCAGGCGAGATACTCTCAGTAGCTTGACAAGCTCTCTGAGAGGGACGAAGGAATCGAACCCGGGTTGGCCGCATGCAAGGGAAATGCCTTACCAGCTGTGCTATCGCTCCAGCACCTTACATAATACAGATTTGTATTTACTTATTTTAATTTTGGGGTAAAACCTGATGATGCGCAGGTCTTACTCCTGGCTTTGCACTCAGGGATCACTCCTGGCAGTGCTTGGGGCATCATACTGGATGCCAGGGATTTAACCCGGGTCAGGCGTATGCAAAGCAAATTGCCTTACCCTTTTATTATCTCTCCAGCCCCTTGTGAAATTTAAACAAAAATTTCACAATGGTATAAAATTTTTTATGTTTTAGGGGTACCATATAAGCATACTATATCTACCACCAAAGCGCCAATATCTGGTTACTGTCCATAGAACCTTTCCTGTCCCCTTTGCCCACCTTAGGTAACCTCAATTCTGTCGTTAGAGTCTAAAGGTTGGTATTTGTTTTGCCTTTATTTATTTCAGTATATACTAGCTATGCCTGCAATAATACAGTATTTGTATTTCTCCAATCTGACTTATTTTGCTTGGTGTAACACCCTCCATCCATACTGCAATAAGATAAATATATTTTTCATATAGTCAAGGAGTACCTCATTGTGTATACCACACCTTCTTTACGCCACAAATTCTTTATCTAGTCATGTATTGTTTAGCACTTGGGCTGTTCCCACATCTTGGCTATTGTAAATAGTGCTGCAGTGAGCATAGGTGTGCAAGTGACTCTTTGAATCAGTGTTCTTGTATGTCTGGGATAGATAGCCAGGAGTGAAATGACTGTGTAGTGTGAAGTTTCAGTTTTAATCTTTGTTGACATCTCTACTGTTTACAGAGCTTGAACCGGTTTACAAGCCAGTGAATTGAAGGTTCATTTTTAACAGTATTTTCTCCAGCATTGGGTGTTTCTCGCCTTTTGGATACAGACCTTTCTCACTGGTGTGAGGTGATATCTGAGTGTCAATTTGATTTGCATTTCCTTGAATATTGGTGATGCTTTGGTGTATTTGCTGGCTGTCTGCATGTTTTCTTGGGAGAAGTATTGTTGAACTCTTTGATGCATTTTTCAAGATGCTGATCAAGCTAACAGGAGGATATTCAGGAGGTCTGGGAATACCACTGGGAGATTATTGGCCAACTGGGCCATGAGTTCGGTGCAAGGGATCAAGAGCACAGTGATGCTGGACCCTACAATGCTGGAAATACTCAGTTCTCCAGAGGGGCTGAGGGTCTCCAAGGCCAAATGCAGTAATCCTGGAGGACCATGTAGTACCAGGAATTCCAGGATGGATAAATTCCAGGGCTTGCATCCAAAACATGATAAGATCTTCTGGCCCAAGTTGATTTTTGTTGTTGTTATTAATGAATTTTGTTGAGTATTTTATATATATCTTGGATATTATCCTTTTGTCCCTTCACCTAAAAATGGTTTGAATGGCTCAATCAAATCATCTCCAACATCCTAACCTAATCCCTAATAGGTTATACTGGTGAGTCAAGAAGTAGGGGTGATGTGGGGGGCCATTTTGTAACCTCTAAGTCCCCCCTAAAACCATGAATTCCCATTGTGTAGTAAAAGTCATATTGGAAGGTAATTGTGGACAGGTAAAGTCATGGGTGTTTATTTTAAAAATTGCACCTATTGGTGATGTACTTCATCATCTCTATTTTCTAAGATGGAACTTGTGACACACAGCAAATGTCATAAAGTCCAGTGTTTAAAGTCGTTGAAGTGTTCATAGCAAAGATGCCACATTAATCATATCATTTGGATTCATGTGAATATTTTTATAGGGTTATTAACATTTCAAAGATGTTGGGGCTGTTTTGAAATTTAAAATTAGATTTATTGCTTTAGGGAATGGATAAAAAAATTAATCTGATTTCTTCTGATTTGAAACCCTGAGGTTGACATAACTGAAGACCACAGAAAGGATTTTTGGCCAGAATAGAAAGGGCCACTTAAGAGAAAGTGCTTCAGAACATATTTATATAACTTGAATTGGGGAAGTAAGTGGAAATGTATGAAAAGTAAGAAAACATGAAAAACAAGTATAAGAATCCTGGGGCTGGCTCAGTGACAAAAGCATCTGCCTTACAAGCATGAAGTCCCTAATCCTTGGGGCATCATCTGCACTGAACTCAGTCCCTGTTCCATGTCCATGCACTGCTTTGGAGTTCCTGGGCCACAACAGAGGATATAACTGCTTACTCACCTTTTCTAGGAGTGTGACCTCTATTGAGCATGGGTATGAGCACCCCAATAACCATTACCCCAGGATGTGTAAACACCGCAAATAAAAGGGTGCAGCTTCTGGTGGAGCACAACTGAGTGTGTGTGACCCCAGAAGGCAAAAAAGTATTTACTGAAGTATATAGCCCTAGTGTGATTCATTGCTAGAGATCTTCTTGCTTTCTTTCACTCACTCCTTATGCTTTCTGTAGGCCCTGTGCTCTTTCAGGTGCTGAGCTCATGATGGAGAACACAGCACAATTCATGCCTTTCTAGAGTTGACTCTTTTGTGAGATTGCAGAGAGGCTGAAGAGCCAGGAATTGATAACTCGAAGGGCAAGGAAGGAAAGGGGAAGGGTCACAGCCTTTATTAATAAATCCTCACTTCTCTGTGTGGTGTGGAGAGGCAGGTTCCATGCCATTCCTCTCCTTCACTCTCTCTCTCTCTCTCTCTCTCTCTCTCTCTCTCAAATATGTGATTCTTTTTAAATTTTGTTTTGTTTTGGTGAGAGACAATCAGTGATGCTCAGGGACTACTCTGGCTCTGAACACAAGAATCACTCCTGGTGGTGCTTGGGGACCATAGGGGGTGCCAGGTTTCAAACCCAGGTCAGCCAGGTGCAAAGCAAATGCCTTACCTGCATTATTATCACTCTGGCCCCTGAAACATGATTTGTTTCTTTGTTTTGGGCCACACCCAGAGATGCTCTGGGGTAACCCCTGGCTCTGTGTTCAGAAATCACTTCTGGCAAAGCTCAGGAGACCATATGGGATGCCAGGAGTAGAGCCTGGGAAAGGCTGTGGGCAAGGCAAGTGCCCTACCCGCTGTGCTATCCAGCCCAGCCTCTCCTTTACCATCTTATTTCATCCTCACTACACTCAGCAGATTGGATCTCACCTACCACAGGGACCGGACAGACCAAGATGAGCTGAAGGAAGGGAGCTCCAGGCTGGGAGCAGCAACTTTGCCAGAGGTGGGGCACCCGCTGCTCACCCAGTTGGCTGTTGCCTTGTGGGGGCAGGAGGAAACTTCTCACAGAGAAAATCTTCTTCAAGAAAACCTCCACTTTTCCAGCAAAACCACAAAACTTTTTAAAAGAATTGAATCAAATTTTTTAAAAATGAAAGAAGAAAAGAAAGGAGGGTGCTCTGCTGGTGAAATGACACAGCAAAGACCATTACTGTACTGCTGCTTAGCAGAGATGGGAAGCCGCCTCCAGTCTCAACAGGGCATTGCTTCTCTGCAGCCTTCAGGAGCAGCAGGGAAGCTACTGCAAGGAAAGGCGAGGTGCAATTTGGAGTGTGTCAGCCAGGCCATTGATGCAAAGGATCGGGTGGAGGATACATGTGCTTATGAGTAGATCATTTCTGGAATCACAATATGTTTCTTCATTATTGATTTACATATTTCCAAAGTAGGAAACTTAGGTAAGACTAGAAACCATAAAGTCCTCCTTGGATCACAAACTCATGGATGAAGGGTTGCTTTGGATCCTGAGAGAAGAGCTTGTGGCCTGCATGTGTGCCTGAGCTCCAGCCCATCCCAGACACACAGTGGGTCCTCATGCTGTCTGCATTAGAATAACATGGGCATCAAGGAAAACCTCTTTTCCTGTGCAAACCCAGTCTTAGTTCACTAACCTTGTCCCCATGTTCTCTGGAACCGGAATACTTTGATCACCTCATGAGTTTATTGGTCTCGCTCTAGTTACAATGACCATCCTCACAGCCTGGTTCAACTCCTCACTCAAATGCTGGGTGTTTCTCCATCTCTGTGAGGCAGGAAGCAGGACACCACTCAGATGCTCCACTGACGAGGTTTTAAGGAAAGCGCTGTCCACCAAGTTGTAATTAGATGCAGAACAATTTGGAGGGGAGGATTGTGGGGATCACTTGGAGAGGAGCAGAAAGGACATAGCTGTAGTGAACCAGATCTGAAAGGGAAAAGAAAGTAAAGTGTGTTTGTGGGTTGGACTCTGGAAGTGCTTGAGCCAGGGAGGAGTGCCCCACCACCTCTCACATACAACCAGGTACACTCACATGCAGCCACACACTCACAACCACAGACACATACACATGCACAACCACATACAACCATACACACAGACATGCACAGACATGTAGTCACCCATACGTGCCACGCACATAAACACATACAGCCATATGCATTAATGTTATAACCGCAAACATTTACATATAAAAACATGCACACATATGCTGAAGTCCAGAAGGGGTTCAATCCCTGGCATCAAGGCAGGGAGGGAATGAAGAAGGACTACTACTCCAGCCTTTCCCTCACCCCACTATTTGCTCTTACACTCTACTCTCTCTCATTAATCACACCCAATAGGAATTCAGATCGCAACCTCGTTAGCAAGTGCCTTGGAGAGCATGAGGGAAATGGGGGCAAGGGCACACCCACCTCAGAATAAACATTCCTTGGCTATAGGGGCCGCTGGGTCTGTCAGGACCTGTAAGGGATGGCCGGGTAAGGTGGGTACCACCATCAATTACCTTTAACAGTGTCTACTACTGGTAGCCTTTCCCATTCAGACCACCTCTGCCCCTTACCTTTTCTGGGGAATCACCTACCTACCTTTGACTTTTAGATTTTTCATTCTTTTTATTTTTACATTCTAAAATTTGAATTAATAATAATAATAATAATAATAATAATAAAAAGGCCCTCAAGGTTGACAAGGACTAGGATTGACAGTGCTATGGCTTTTAGGAATCCCTGTTGTCCATTTAAATTTTAATGTTTCTATCATTTGTTCCTCCGTGTAAATTAACGGCCCTGGAAGTGTGTTGGGTTTCTTTTCTGAAGTCGGGACTTTAAATTTAATTCAATAGTTGAGATTTACGGTGCTTCTATATTTCACACGGCAGAATCAATAATGTGACTGAAGTGAAGAAGATAAAAATTTATGGTATCTTGCAATTTAATGGTTGAAAAGATGCAATTGGAGAGATCATAAATTGTGAAGGAGTTTATGCTTCATTGCTCCTGATTCAGTGCTTGCTGTTAGAACTTGATTTGTGGCTATTCACAAGGTGTGATTAATGATGTGATCGATGCTTGCTTCAGTGCAGTAAAGCAGTTGTAATGCTCTTCATTAGAATAAATAAAATAAATTGACTGAAGCTTTATAAAAACTGTGTAACATTTAAAATCTAAAATGTCAATTTTTTTTCCTGTTACAATTTAGGTTTCTTCAGGCAGTTTCCACCTACATCCCATCACTCCTTGTCATTCTTTTTGGATATTATAGAAATCCATGTGGGTTTGGGTAAGCTTTATGCAAAGCTTTCTGAAAGGGGGGGGTGAAAAAGCATGACTAGGCCACCAGGGCTGTGAGATGGTGGTGGCTGAGCTTGAATTCCTTGCAATGTGCGTTTGGTTTTTCTTAAACACAGGAAGTTTAATGGGATCAAGGCAGAAAATGATCCTTCTAATCACAGATTTTCTAGAAAACACTAAAAGCAAAGAATTTATTTCGCATACCTGCTAAGCTATTTTGCTTTCATGTTGTGATATTGCTTGCCATGCTCCTATTGTTTGTGTATGTCAAAAGGGAACCAGACATGAAGCATAAAGTCCACATAGGAAATGCCTCTAGAACCTTGGTCGGTCAGTACGGTTGGGGAAAGTTGCGTTGGTGCATGCAAAGGAAGAATCTGGCTAGCTTGGAAGCTTATTCATCACAACTGTAAATCCAGGGCCTTGGTTTCATTATCATTCCCTGGAATGGAACACTCTCAGTGGAAGAAGACTTGGGGCCTGTCTTAGAGAGTGGTACATATCTCCAAAATTTATCTCTGCATGGGTCCTTTGTGTACTTCCTCTTCTCTCCTCTCCTTTTCTTTTCTTCACCACACCCCCCGCCCCCACCTTTTGCTTTGCTTCTGCTTCTGCCTTTTCTCTCTCCTCAAATCTTCTGCCCTCCCCTTCCCTCTTATCCCCCTCTTTTATTTTCTTTTGGTTTTGAGCCACAACTGGACATGTACAGACCTTCTTCATGACTCTGTGTTCATGTGCTAATGTATCATTTCTGGTGAGCCTCATGGCTGGAGGGAAGTCATATGATACCAAGGATTGCATTCAGGTGGGTATGTGCAAGGCAAGTGCCTCATCCACTGTCCTAACTCTCCAGCTGTATACACTTATTTCTGTATCCCTGACACTGTGTGTGTGATCACACTTATTTCATCTTTTGTAAATACTTGAAGAAATAGCAGGTGGTGGGGCTAGAGTGATCACACAGCAGGTAGGGTGTTCACCTTGTACGCAGCCAACCTGGGGTTTGATTCCTCTGCCCCTCTTGGAGAGCCTGGCAAGCTACTGAGAGTATCTCGCCCACACAGCAAAGCCTGGCAAGCTACCTGTGACGTATTCGATATGCCAAAAACAGTAACAACAAGTCTCACAATGGAGATGTTACTGGTGCCCGCTCAAGCAAATGGATGAGCAATGGGATGACAGTGACAATGACAGTGCTATAGCAGGTGGCATGGTTAGTCACTAATCTTTTTGGTTTAGCTAGTTGTGACCAATTCTGGAAACTGTAATCCAATATTATTTGCCTTGTAGATTCATACCAGACCCTCCAGGATCATAACAGGCTTCTTGAGTGACTGGAGTCCAAATATATTTGGGAATATTTGAGGTGGTCACTATTTTCTTTTCCATCGGAGCTAGGTTCCTAATGGGATCACCTTATTTTAAGCCTTTGCTCCATATTAATATATTCTCCATAAAGGTAATGGTTCTACATGGTTCTCAGCTATAAGGCAGCAGATTAGTCAATTTCCCAGATTTTCCTTGTTTCCCTGAAAAGATCCTTCACTCACCCTGGATTCCCCAAAGGAGAAGATGGTTCAACATAGTACAGACCTTCCTTCCCAAACAACTTCCACTGTGCTATGTTTGGTGATTCCCTACTGAGTGAATCTCCTTTTGAGTTGGCATCTGACTGCCCACCAAGAAAGGAAGTTACACTGGAACTTCTAATTGGTGTACACTATTCTGTGCATTTTAAGGGTACTTCCAGAGTGATTTCGGTGTGGAAGCTGGTACATCATAAGTATACACTGATTAAAAACCGCCCAGCAAAACAGAGAAAAGGAAGACTGCACAGTTGAAATGAAATAGAATCACTTTTCTCTTTGTTTCAGGCTGAATTTCTGAGTGTTTGCATACAGTAAGAAGTGTGAGAGGCCACTGGGGAATGTTTCTGAGATTGAGAGATCCCACAAAATCACTCTAGGAGAGAGTAATATCTCCCCCAGAGTCTATAACCTGTAGACCAGGAATCCACCTCACCCCACCTCATCCCTCCAAAAAAAAATTCTGCTTAGCAGGGCATGCAGTGAAGCCATCTTTCTGGATATGGTCATACTAACACCAAAGAAACTGCCCACGGCCATCACCAACAGCTGCAAGAATATTAGCATTCACTGGATTGGAGAAAATCAGGAAAATAGCAAAAGCTCAGCATACAAAAAAGGAGAGCTGGCCTCACTCCACTGAGTTAGTTCTTGTTTAGATGATAAGAGCTTTGATTTTACTTACAGTCAATGTGTGTGAGTAGTTTGTGGTGGGGGATTGGCAAGAGAAACCCCAATCATTTTTTTGGAGAAAGGAGGGTAATGGAAGTCAGTGGGAAAATTTCTGCCTCAGTATCTAAATGGTGGGTGGTAACTTGTGGAGTCAATGACTCTTTCTCAGTCTGATTTCCTCTTCAAAATATTTACTGGGGAAGAGATCAACAGAAGTTTCACTGGGTCTCCTTCATACTTGCTTCTTTAGTTTTGTGCTGCTTCTGTTTTCCAACCCCTTTGTGGAGCCTAAGCCCCACCCACTACATTAAGATGCTTTGTTATTTTCCTCTAAGACTTCCTCTTGGTTTTCTAAGCATTGCTAAAGCTTGATTATTCTCTTACCTGCTGTGATACCTAGTCCATAATAAAATGTACTGAAGTTTACAGATCCTACCTACAAAGAGAAAAGCAAAACCTAAACTCAAAATTAGCTGGAACTTCTTCCCTGAGTAGCCTAGCTATGAGGTGGTCCTGATCTACTATAGCTTCTCAGCATCCCTCCACCCATCCATCCACCTTCCTCTGCAGCCTGACCTGCCATTGTATCTTTGTCTATATCCTCCCTGTGCAAGTACCAGGCTCCTGCTTTACTCATTTGTCCCCACCAAGGAGAGGAGGAAAAGGCAAACTCAAACCAATCTTTCTCCAACTCAACCCAAGCCCAAACAAAACTTTCGACCTAGGACCTTGAAGATCTCCATTTCAGAACTGATTTCAGCTCATTCTGCTTAGCTCACAGAAATATTTCATACTGTTTGTCTTGTGTTTCCTTATAAGAAGCAATGCCACACCCCAATGTCAAGCCATTGTCTCTAGCCAAAAGGAAAGACCCACCCAAACTCTGATTTCAAGGTCTCCATGATTGCAGGATGAGTTTATTTGGAAGGATCAAAGATTAGAGTAGTATTTGTCCTAAAGGCTGGGGACTATCTTCTCCAAGAACCAAACAGTGATTTGGGCACCAGGTGAGGTTGCAGCGTATACCTGGCTCATCCAGAGCTAAGCCCCAAGAATCTGTGCTGTTTCCTGGGCAGTTTAAAAATTGAACCTTTGGTAGATTTCTTAAAATGCCTTGAGTTTTTCATTCCTAGTCTGGATTGGGAATAAGTAGAGGGAAGGTCATGCCATTTGTGGCTAAAGTTCATCTTGCCTTGATTTTTGTTGTCTTTACTTGAGATAGGCCGTGGGGTATTAGCAATTTCTCCAGCGTCCATGTCACACACTGCTTTTCTCAACTTTTGCCCTCTTTCATATTTGAGGACAGTTTTTTGTTTTGTTTTAGAAGGTCTCCCCACTCTATTTGGGGGCTGTTAAGACGAGCACTGGCCTTGCTCAGAGAAACAGGCAATGCTGAAGATTGAATTCTAGGTTTTACATGCACAAGGCATGATCTCAGAGTCTTGCATCTATTTCCTGACTCTCTGCTATGTTTGGACGCTGGTAATTATTCCAGGTCAGAGAGTGAAAATTTGACCTGTCAAAGTAACTCAGGGAAAGAACAATTAGGCTCTCTGAAAACAAAAAGGGTTTTATAAATGCCTAATAATAAAAACGCAGAGAGATAGTATAGAGGTTAAGGTGCTTGCCTTGTATGTGACTTGCCCGGATCAATCGCTGGTGCCACACATGGTCCTTGTACCACCAGAAGTAGTTTCTGAGTACAGAGCCTAGGATAAGCCCTGAGCACCACCAGGTATGGCCCCCAAAACAAACCAAATTAATAGCATGTCACTTGATCATTCTATTGTCCCTTCTCTCTGCCTACTGAATTTTGCTTGGCGTTGTATAGGACATCACAAACAGAGTAGTCTTGCCAAGCACTGCAGCATTTCTGGGGAATATTCTCTGTATGATATCATCTTTTGTTATTCCTCCTGGATGAAAGAACTGTGTCCGTTAATTAGACCCATTCTGCAGACTGAAGACCTGAGGGGTGTTGAGGATTTTGCACTTTGTCAGAGAACTCAGACAGGTTCTCTATTTTGTGCCTCCCCCTGCCCTTGCCCCCACTCCCCAGCTGGGAAGTGCTCTCTGACTTATGGAAAGTCTTTCTGAGGGATTTCAGAATAAAGGTCATTCTGTTGCCTTCTGTATCTACACCAACACGGGGCTTTGAAACCATTCTCCTGGAGCTTAGCGCTCACACAGACAGGGGCTGGATCCAGTGCTTTCTGAAGGAATGCGTCCTTTCTTTGGAGACCTAAAGTGCTAGTTTCCTGTGGGTGCTGTGCTGCTTCCTTATAAAGTTGTGATTTAGGGCATGGGCAGGGGGTGGGGGGAGATAACGTCATCTCCTTCAAAGACTTTCAGATCACACTTTGTTACGTGTGCTTGCCACACATCTCACCACCTCAGGACCAGGTATCTAGCATCAGATTAGACTTTGTCTAATATTTTTTTTTATAGGGGCCATCTCCAGCAGTGCTGCTGGGGGTTGAGGGGGCGTGGTCGAGGGCCCTTCCCAGTGGTCCTCAGAGTAAGCCATGTGGTGCCAGGGCTTACACATGCCAAACAAGAATTCCACCATTTGAGTTCTCTCCAGGCCCCTGACCTATTTCTCCAAGTGATCTCCTTCTCTTTACGCCATCTGTGCCTGAGATTATTGTGACTTCTGGTGTGATGAAAAAGATGTTTCTTTCAAAATTGTGGTCCAACTCTGTTTATCCTAGAATTGCAAGTTCTTAGTATCATTTACTGTTTACATTTCAGTGAGTTCATTACCTAATAAAAACCATATCCATATAAATATAATATAGATGTAATTATACTATATATAGACATGTGCCCATCACATATCATATATGTGACACATATTTGATGATTTGAAATCAGGACTGAGAACAGTCAGAGAGATCCCGTCTGTCTTTTTGCTTCTGCATGGCCTGCCCTGACATTGGGTGGCAGAGGCCCCTGGAACACTGGCCTCCAAGAAGCTGTAGACAGTTCAGGCATGGAGGGCTGCTCTCATTAATCCTGCCCAGGTGCTCCTGAGTGGCTGGAGCCTTTTCAGGAAGCTACAGAGAAGATTGCTGGAGGGACTCCTGCTGTTAACATTTCTTTGCGTTTTTTTTACTTTTCCTCCAAGTTAGCCCCTTATTAGAGCATCCTGTAAAATCGGGAGGAAGGAGAGGTGAATTTTCTGGCTAGCATACAGTCCTTTGCTCGCTCATTAAGCCTTCTTTCCCAACATATTCTGCAAGGTGAACCTGTGAACCCAGCACTGCTCACTTCCCCATCATTGCAAAATCAGCACTTAAAGTTATCAAGGACCCAACAGCAGGTAACTGGGCTCTCAGGAGGCTGGAACAAATGAAAGCACAGCCCCATTGTCCTTGCCTATCAAGGTGTTGCTTCCTGCAGCTCATAGGATCTGGCATTTCAAGGAATAGGAATTAGACTAGGGGAGGCATTCTTAGCTATCCTTGAGACCCATGTGTAGTAAGTGCATAGTACTGTTTAGGTTTCTGAAATGAATTGAGTTCTTAGGAACAGGGAACTGGGTTTTACAAAGTCTTGATGCTTTGATCCAGTACGAAATCCTCAGGATAAGTGTTGCATACCATCAATATGGGGTGAGAAGAAAGTAAAATGGGAGGAAGTTTCCCGGTTTAGGGTTTTTCTGATCCCAATATTGTAGTGGTAAGAGTGTTTGGGTTTTTCCAGTGGGTGAGGATGAAGGAAATATGCGATCCCAGGCTTCTTGTTCATTATGATTTCCTCGATGTGTTCTTGAGTATGGACCTGTGCATCTTCCCTGCTTTCCTGGTCCTGTTGTTCACTTATTACCAGGAGAGCAATTAGTAACAACCCCTAAGGTTGTTACTTAGGATGGAGGTCATAAAAATAGGATCCTAGACAAAATTCAGTCTGATGCCCTTTTTTTTTTTTGAAAAATAAATAAATAAATAAAGTTTTATTGGAACACAGATGAGGCTCATTCATTTAGCTGTTATCTATGGCTGCTTTCATACAACAATGTCAAAGTAGGTACAAACTTTTAACTATTCACCCTCTGGTTCTTGGGAGAAAAAAAATTCCTGCTTACCACTAGAATAGGGTCTATAGAAAGATGAGGTGTGGAAGAATTATTGAGGTGTTACAGGTTCTATAGCTTTTGGAACAAGTCACCCTTAGAACAAGTGAGTCTCATGAAGTGACCATTGCTTGTGCTCCTGGATTGTCTAGGGCAGGGCTCAGTGCAGGAAGAGGGCTTGTTACTGCTTCCTGTATGTGGTCTCAGCTGCCACTGGAAAGGTGGAGACTCCTCAGGTCTCTGTGCTCTCTCTGTATGATGATGTCTCTAGCAACCGTATGTATTGGCTCAGGGCTCCCAAATGTGTGTGTGTGTGTGTGTGTGTGTGTGAGAGAGAGAGAGAGAGAGAGAGAGAGAGAGGCCAGCCACAGAGGGAGAGGGAGAGAGGGTAAAGGGATAAGAAAGATAAGAAAGCCATCGGATGGTTTTGTGTTTTGTGAATTATGATCTTGAGTCAGGGGCAGGAGCTATACATTGCGTATGACTAGTTGCAGCAATTGCAAAGTTCTGTTCAGAATCTGGGCTTACTCTTGGTTCTGTGCTCAGAGATGGCTCCTGGTGATGCTTGGGGAATGATATGTGGTGCCAGGTATTCACATGAACCTACATTGGCCATGTGAAATAAAAGTATTTATCAACCTCTGTGCTATCTCTCTACCACCCTCTTCCCCCTTTCTACTTTTAAACTCTGAAAAAACTGCTTAGGTCTATGCTGATGCCCATTTTGGTGAAAGCCATAACAAAAACATATATAGGCATGGAGAAGGGTAGAGCAGAATTTGTCTTAAGTACCCACCACCAGACCAAAAAATAAATAAATAAAAGCTTATATGCTAGTCTGTGTATCTTGAAGAAAACATAAAAAGAAAAAGTTAGGCTGGGGAGCTAGCTTAAAAGGCTGGAGTGCTTGCCTGGTAAGTACAAGCCCTGCATTTACCTCCCCAATAAGGAAAGAAGCATAGTCAGGATATTTCTCCACCTTACTCCTCTGAACTTTACCATTTATAAGAGTTGGATGGGTCATGCTGGACATTTACCAAAATATAGTACTAACTTATGTTTAGCTTCTAAATGGACTCATTTGTCACAGAGGAGGTGAAGAGGGTGGGGCTAGATCATCAAGAACTCTTATTTGTTCATTTGCATTCATTATTTGATTGGTTAGATCATAAATTCTCATTTGCATAGAGTATATGCAACCAATCCAATCGCAGAAACATCTTAGGGGTGGGGATACAGAAAAAATATCTATCTATCTATCTATCTACCTATCTATCTATCTATCTATCTATCTATCTATCTATCTATCTATCTACCTATCTGTCTGTCTATCTATATCTATCTATCTATATCTATCTGTCTATTGATCTATCTATCTATTTAAGCTCAGGTCTCTATAGAGAGAAGTTGCTATCTCTGATACAGGATGATGTTGCTAGATTCCTGTTACTGATGCCACTGCTGAAGATTCCATCATAGAGCCTGCCCACAGAGATGAACCTTTGTGTGCTATAAAGAGTTGAAACACTGAAGGCAGCTGGTGGTCAGTGTTTTCTTACTGTGCACAAAATCCTAAGGTCAGGAAAATCCACTGCAGCAATTTCTCTGGTTGCCTTGAATTCTATTAGTGAATTTTCAAACGAAGTTGGCAATCAGTAAATCATGAATGAAGGAAATAGATTATTTTCTCTGGGCCAGAAAACTGACGAAAGGGACTGGAGTACATGCTTTGCATGAAGGAGCCCTAGGTTGAATCGCTATAACCACAGGGTATTTTGAGCACCACCAGGGTGCCACCTATTTCTGTAGCCTAAAAGAAAAAAATAAAACAAAGACCATGTTCTCTGTTCACACACATCATCTATTTTTGTCTGGTTTGCCATTTCTGTGACTGGTGTGTGATGGTTCCTCTCTGGATGGCTCACAATTCATTAAAGGGTTGTTCAATTTATTAGGAATCAATCATGCATTTATACATTCTTTTATCTAAAGTGCACTTTTAAATGTTAGACCATACACTAATCAAGTTGAACATGATAATGAGAGCACGTTCACATTGTTAAGGTAAATGACCCAATGCACTTAGAGCAAAGACATATTTGAACTACAATTTGCACTTTTTGTTGCAATATTGAATAATCCCAGCAAGGGTCAGGATACTGTTGGCAACTGCTTTGGGAGGATTCAATTAGTTTCACACATAGTTCCAGATTCTCCTCAGTTCACTATCACTTACTTTTCCATTATCCTGTAAAACATTATTGAAAACAATATATGTGTGTAACACATTTTGGTGCATGATTTTATACTGAGTGCAATCTCCTTTGAAAATAGTAGTGAAATCACACCTAAGACATTACTCAGTAATGTCTGTTTCTATCATCCCTGTTCCAACTCCTCCCTATATTCCTTTGCAGGGATTAAAGTTATTGAATCTCAGATGTAAGTAAACTATAAATTTGAAGCTGTTGTGAAAGGCAGCTAAAGGACCAAATTTGTTTATTTGTTTTTTTAAGTTATAACACATTGATTTACTAACTTGCTCACAACACAGTTGTTTCAGGCATTAAATGTCCCAACACCAATCTCACCACCAGTGTGCCCTTCCCTTCACCAATGTCCCCAGTTTCTTTACCACCATCCCAGCCTGTCTCATTGCAGGCACATTACTCTCTATTGTGTGAGGCAACACAAAGGCAAATGCAATTATCATAACTTAGATCAATGAGTCAATTTGTAATAATTGTTATATCTCACAATGATGTTGCTAAAGTGAGGATGTACTGTGTTGGTTAGTGCTAGCTGAGCCTTCTGTGTTATTGTTTAGGTTCATTGGCTGGCGGTTGTCTATGCAACTTTCCCCATCAGATTTGCTGTCAGCCCCATCAGATGGGCTGTCAGTATTATGAAATTTGGAGGTGTTGCACAGCTTCATATGGAGCCACATAGTCCAAAAGCTATAGATTTGGAACAATTTTGTGGCTTGGCAGTTTGATGAGGTTCTAGTGTGGAATTGTGCCATTTCTATATCCAAGGATTTCAGGTCTGACTGCTGGCTGCTGGTCCTTCAAGCAGAAAGGGGAATCTGCCTGCTCTCATTCTGAGAGAGCCCCAAAGTTCTCAGCCTAGACCAGTCTTCTTAGAAAAATTTGGTAGCATAACTTTTCTTTTGGAGATGTGCCAAGCCATTTCTATGCTGGCAAGATGGTGGATCAGGACTGAGTTTATTGTTGTCTTAGTTTGGGGGGCTACATCTGAAGGTACTCATGAATCACTCCTGGTGAAACTCAGGGGACCATATGGAGTGTTGGGGATCAAAGCCAGGATGATGCATGCAAGGGAGCACCCTACTTGCTGTACTATCTCACCAGCTTCCTGAGTTGTTACAAACCTAATTTCTCTCTTGTCTGATAAACCATGTACTAAACAAGTGTTTTAGGATAGGTAGAGGCAGTCCATCAGTCTGAAATAATGTGTCCTGGTATGTGTGTTGCGCTGGATGCAGATATCTTCGAGGTTAAGCAAGGTCTCACTATCACATTATGACTTTGTGGGTGATGTACGGAAATCGAAAAAGAGCGCATATTTGTTGAAGAGTGAGGATACCATGACTAAATCTTTTTAGAATACAGATAAGGCATTTTCCAAAATCCTTTAAAGGAAATAGAGAATTAGGCATGCCAAGTCATACTCTTTGGCAGGAATTCTCATCTACATAAATATTTATGTTTCTAATACTCTTCTGTTTATGTTGTTCTAGATGAGTACAAGAGTATTAGGAATGTAAATATTTATATGAATGAGTTGTTCTAAGAATTGCTTCCCTCCAACATACACATTTTACTACCATTTATTTGTGTCGTTACAGATGAGAATTTGGATAACCTTATATGAAAGTTCAAGGTTAAATTATATTTCTGGACATTCTGGTTTGAGGATGAATTGGCTTTACTGTGTAAATGCTTATTGAGTCAAAGAATACAAAAAGGAATAGACTGTGTGTATGTGTGTGTGGTAGGAGAATGGGATTCATTTTCACACTAGGGAGCTTCCTTGCCTTGTGTCTATACTATCATGTAATTGCCATCACCAGGTAATACTTACCGAGCACCCTGGGGAGCACAGCTCTGCCGACCATTTTGTACTTACGTAAAACATCCTAATCATCTCTCCATTGAAGCTTATGAACTGATGAACTTACAGTGAATCCAGATACGCAATGGCAAGCAAACGTTGTGAGCCGTGGAGCATGATTTAAACAGAGAAAATGCAGGTTTTGGCTCTGCTTCAGTTCAAATCCCACAGCCTCCACTTGGGGAAAATCTTTGAAATCCTTAAACTCTCATTTTTAGGGCTATGGGATATGGTGTCAGTGGTGGAATGCCTGTGGGAGGCCCTGGGTTCACCACCCCCCACACAAAAACAAGCGAAGTGAAGCAAACCTCAAAGGCATACAAGTAAAGAACTCAAATGTTCCATTAATTCTGATTTACTATCATAGTTTTCACCTGTGAATGAACCAAAGAATTCCAAAATAAATCAAGGACATTTTATAAATACAACAATTAAACCTATAATTGCCTATATCGTCTCTTTTCATCTCCACAACAATCCCAACCTAACTGTTAGTAATCTGATGACTAAAGAGGATAGTAATCTGATGTTAGTAATCTTATGATCATAGCCACATTGAATGTAGTGGTACTGGGTCTCAGCTGAATCATCTGACTCTCAAACCTATAGACATGACCCTGAGTTCCTCTGTTGTCTTCTTCCCCAGACAACTATCTGTGCCAATGACTGTGTATTTACAGGACAGGACAGGACTAGCTGAAGTCTCTTCATTTAGAGTGCCTCTCTCTCTTAGGACTTTGAGACACAGTAATGCATTTCATCTTTAGTACCTTCTCAACATGGTTACACCAGTGTCAGCATGAACATCAAAGTGCAATTTACACATCCTTTTGATAGCTGGGACTGGGATCTCAACTTGCCTCACCTTACCTTTCCAAGACTGTATTTGAGACTTAGTACAAGAGTTAATCATCTAGTACTACTTTGTCACTGAAGATCAATTCAAACATTGAAATGTCCTTTGCACAATCTTTTTCATTCCAGACATTTATTTAGGTCACTGAATATAGCAAATGTGAGAATGCAGCAGTTAATTCTTCCAAAAACAGTCAGAAAACAGGTTTTTGGAATTGTAATTGGCAATGTATATGACCTATACCTTGGCTGGAAATTCATCACAGTATAAAACATAGTTTTTATGTTTTTTGTTTTTTGCTTTTTGGGTCACATCTGGCAATGCATAGGGGTTACTCCTGGCTCATGCACTCAAGAGTAACTCCTGGTGGTGCTTTGGAGACAATATGGGATGCTGGGACTCAAACTGAGGTTAGCCGCATGCAAGGTAACTGCCCTACCTGCTGTGCTATTGCTTCAGCCCCCAAATGTAGATTCTTTTTTTCAACATCTTCAGCTGCTAGTAGGCTTTTTTTCTACTTCTGCATTTTGTGTTAGAGTTGCTGCTTGGAAAATAGCTAGCCATAATTATTTTTGAACTTAATTCTGGAAGTTTATACATTTCCAAGGTCAACTGCCTTGGAAATTTCTGACAACTTAGTTTGCATGAAGATCTATCAAATTGATCCTTCAGTTTTTTGTTCTTGATGATTTTTACTTTGGCAAGAAATCTTTGTTTTAGAAGTACTCTTTATAATCCTCCAAAGGGTGTCTTCTAGTCTTCTGATTTTGTTAACAAAATCACTAGCTTTATCTGTATGGTTCTTTTGTTCCACATTGTTCTCCATTTTTTCTTTGTTACACACATAATACATGTCATTTTTTGAAAATTAGAAATGGTACATAAGCAAAAGAAGAGGAAAAGAAGAAGGGGGAAAAAGAAAAACAAGCTAGTTCAGTCCTTGGTTGTTATATGTTCTCTTCCAGCCCTATATGTAGAGACATTTTTACAAAAAATCTATTTTAAAAAACTTATTGATAAGTACTACACAAGATAAGCTTATTTTATGCTTTTAAGGCACAGTTTAATGTGTTGACCTATGTATAAACTCATACACATGCCAGCAACAGGATAATGAGCACATTCATTGCCCCCACTTTTTATCATGCTCAACTCTTATCCCTCTACTCCTCTTCTCCCACTGTTTGATCTAGGGCAACCACAGATATGTTATCTATAACTGAGAACAGGGTTCAGAATTCTAGACTGTTATAAAAATGTTATCATGCATTTATTCCCTCTCTAATCTGTCTTCTTTCACTCAGCTTCACTATCTTGAGATTCTTTTATGTTGTAATAATAGTTTAATTCCTTTGATTGTGAATATAATTACATTGTAAGGATGTACCACGGTTTCTTTATCTTTCAATATATTAAGGACACTTGGTTTGTTTTCTGTTTGAGATATTTAGAGATGGCCATGATCACTGATATGTGATCACATGTCTTTGTGTGGGCATAGCACTTTCTCTTAGGTAAATATCTAGGAGTGGAATGGTGACTCTTAATTTCATCTGCGTTATTAACTTTTTATACCATCCATTTTTTCATATTATGAGACCATTTCTAATTCCTACTTGCAGGTATACTTGTTTCTCTGTATACTTGCAGTGTTTGGTGAAGTTAGTTTTCAGAAATATAGTTGATATTACACAAGTATAATAGAATCTCATTTGTGTTTCAATTTGTATTTCTGACAATGATATTTAGTATCTTTTGTGTGTTTTTCCATCCTATATCTTCTTTATATACATTTAGTAATCAGTTATTCATTTTCTTCCTACTGAGATTTAAGAGTTTATTTTATTCTTGTGGCACTAACATATGCCTCAGAGACCTGGGCCCTACGGAAACAGGATGAGAATGCTATTCGGGTATCCCAAAGAGGAATCGAAAGAGCTATGCTTGGAATATCACTTTTCACTCAAGTGAGAGAAGGAATCTGGAGTTCCGACCTCCATTGACGATCAAGAATCAGGGATGCTGTCTTCTTTGCCAAGGCGTCAAAAATCAGATGAGCCGGACACATAATGCAATCTAGAGACAACCGCTGAACTAGAGCTGTTACCGACTGGATTCCACGGGTCATCAAAAGACCGCATGACTGCCCATCTACGAGATGGTCAGACTTCTTCGTCAAGACCCTGAACAAATGGGTTGAGGTTCTTCATGTTCCTGGAAAAAAAAGATACCATTGGGCTACACTAGCATGGGACAAGGACGAATGGAGACGTTACTGGCACCCGCTTGAGCAAATAGAAAATCAACGGGATAACAAATGACAAATGACAAATTTATTCTTGTGGCAAGTGGTATATCAAACACAATTTGCCAGTATTTTCCTGTGATATATTATTTCATTCTCTTACCAAAAGATTTGTGAAGAAGTTCTTTATTTTGATGAACTCAGTCTATTACCTTAGAAATTCATTTGATATCCTGTACAGAGAACATTTGCTTATCCAAGAGCATGAAAGTTTCTTCCTGTATTTTATCTAAGAATTCTGTACTTTAAAATTTGATCTTGTCACACCCATGAACCACCTCCCCTACCATGTAAGCTCATCTACCAGCTTTGCTGCAGAGACAAATAAATAAATCTCAAAAGAGTTCAACTACTGCAAAAATTTCTTGGATACTCACTCCTGGTTGAGACAGATAGGGCACTCGACAGGGGGTCAGGCTAGCATCTGCCCAAATAAAGCTCTGATAGACGCTTGCTCCCACATTCTGCCATGCTTCTAGCAAGACCCCATCATCTTGGGACTGATCTCGCAGAGAAATTAACTTGCCCAAAACTCAGGTACAGGGGCCTGTGACTGAAATCTACAGACTTTCTCAGAGTCGAGATGGGCTGCCTCCACCAACCCCTCTGTACTTCTGGAAGCCTTGGCAGTCATGTCTACATCCAGAGCCACTGCTCAGCTAAACATTTAACTCCAGCTGTAACTCCCAGTTAAAAAATCCTGGACTTCCTGGAGTGCATGGCCACAATCCCCTGATATCTCCAAATTCTACAACACTGATAACCCAGTAGTAGCATACTAGATTGGATGAGGTGTAACACAGAAACCAGCCAATCTCAATTTATAAAAACATTAACACAGAAGGCTTAATAACATTTTAGTAATCCCTCATACAAGAATTTAGTGTCTCCATAGTACAACAATTTACCCAAATTCTCTTCTAAAAATATTTTTTTGTAATTCTACTAGCAAATTATTAATAACAAGCAATTTAAAATAAGTTATTGTGGACTTGCTGGGGGGGCAGTATTGAGAGGTAGTTGGAAAATTGGAGACAGTGTGGAGAGAAGGCTATAGTGATGGTGAGATTGGTGTTAGAATATTGAATGCCTGTAACAAGTCATTCATGAACAATTTTGTAAACCATGGTGTTTAAATATAGTATGGGATGGTGGGGGGAATTTATATAGGCTTTGCCTACTTTATGTAAACTCCAAAGTACATTAGTACAGAATTTTTTAAAAAGTTTTATTAATGAAGACAAGACATGATTATTACCATAATGAGATCCAAGTATAAATTAAAACTTAATACAATATATATTAGATTTCAGAATTGAAAACTTACTTATGTAAATAATAATAGGCATATTATTATATTGTATTAAATGGTTTTAATTTCCTTATTTCACAGGTTAAAATCATGTAGCAATAAAAAATGGACTTTTACTGATTTATTTTCTGTTAATTCAATCTGCCATTTCTTTAAATTTTGTTGGAGCAAGGCATATCAAATAAATTTGTTATGTACCTCGGCAGGCAGGTTGAATTTGAGGGCTGGGGGAGACTGGGGACATTGGTGGAGGGAAGGTCACACTGGTTGTATTAAAACACTAAGTGTCTGAAACAACTGTATTCTGAACAACTTTGTAAATCGTGGTGTTTTAATAAAAAGTAATTTTGAAGAAGGAAAAAAATTGATCTCTAGGTCTACGATCTGATTTGTTCAATGATTTTGCTTGTTTTTCATTTGGGGGGCCACACTCTGCAGTGTTCAGGACTTACTCTTGGCTCTGCACTCAGGGACACCTTCTGGAGGGGCTCAGGGGAGCAAATGTGGTGCCTGGGATTAAGCCCAAATCACTGTAGCACTGTTTTCCCATTGTTCATCAATTTACTCGAGTGGGCTGCAGTAACGTCTCCATTGGGAGACTTGTTACTGTTTTTGGCATTTCGAATATACCATAGGTAGATTGCCAGGCTCTGCTGTGTGGACTGGAAACTCTTGGTAGCTTGCCAGGCTCTTCGAGAGGGACAGAGGAATCGAACTTGGGTTGGCCATGTGCAAGGCAAATGCCCTACCCACTGTGCTATTGCTCCAGCCCAAGCCCAAACCAGCAAAGAGCAATGCAAGTGCTCTACCTGCTGTACTCTTTGGCCCCTTGGTTTGTTAATCTTATATGTGGTGTGAGGCATACATAAAAATTCTCTCTCTCCTTTCTCATATGGATATGCAATTATAACATCTTTGTTTTTCAAAAATATTATCCTTTCCCTACACCTTTGTAAAATATCACTTATTCACATATGTACTTGTATTTGCAATCTCCATTTTGCTATACTTCTCTATATTTACTCAAATATAACACTATATTTTTAAATGTATTTTTTAAATAAAATTTTAAATCAAGCCAAGCTAGTCCTCTAATTGTTCTTTTTTAGTTTTGACCATTCTGCATTCTTTGCATTTCATTCCATATAAACTTTAAAAGTAGCTTGCCAAATTCTATTAAAATGTCTGCTGGGATTTTGACTGGGATTACTGTGAACCTTTAGAAGAATTTGAGGAAAATTAACTTCTTAACAATATTAATATTTTCTTTTACTCATGAATTTGGTATTTGACTCTAGGTCTTTTAAAAATCTGAACAGTATTTTCAGTTTTTAGTGCAAATATCTTTCATATTTTTGTCAAATTTTAAGCTGTTATAAATGGTTTGTTTTTAATTTCCATTTATATTTTTCTTTGCAAATATATGGAAGAATTGACTTTCATATGTTTTGATTTTTGTATTCTGCCACCCTACTAAATACACTGCTTCTAGCAGTGTTCCTGTACATTTAATTGCATTCTATTCTTCAGTCCACTTGTTCCTCTAGCAAAGTCAGTTTTACTTTGATATGTCTAATCTTTTACTTTCACATTTCTAATCTTTCTAGTGTTTTGTTCCTTTTTTCTTGCTATACTGCACTGGCTAGTATCTCCAATACACTGTTGAATAGCAGTTATGAAAGTGAATATCCTTGTCATGGCCCTGGTTTAATGGGAAAGCATTAATTCTTTAACCATTAACTAAGATATTGCTTGTAGGTTCTTCATAAATACCTTTTATCTTAATGAGGAAGTTAAGTGTTATGACTACTTTGTTGAGAGTTTTTCACAGTATATTACCCTGTTTACATATTGTCAAAATTGACCTGATAATGTACATAAAACTATGTTGGTGAGGGCTATCTGCCTATAATCTTGTAAGTCTGGTTTTGAGATCAAGGTAATACTGGCCTCATAAATTATGTCTGATACTTCTTTTCAGTTATTTCTCAGTTTATGGAAAATTAGTATTATTTCCTCCTTATGAGTAGAGATATATATATATACACCTAAGTTTTCCTTTATTGGAAGATTTTAAATTCAAATTCAGTGATTTAATATATACAGGATTTTCATGCTGAGCCAGTTCACATGCCCACAGCAGTGAATGAGGGTCCCTTTTCCCCACATCCATGCCAACAATGGTTGTTTTGTTTCTCACCCCCTTACTATTTTTGTAATCTTATTTTTGGGAAGTAGGGTCTCCCAAGAAGGGCTCAAAGAATCTAGGGAGCACTCCCAGCAATACAGAATGACCAAATTGTACAGTGCTCTGGTCCTGAGATGCTGAGGGCCTCCAGAGCCACTACTGGCAATTCTGGGGTGGGGATGGGTGGATAACTGGGTGCTGAGGATTAAACTTTAGTACCCTGGACATATAGGACATGTGGCCCTGACTGATGAACTAGCTCCCTAGCCCCTATAATCTATTTATTCACTCTAAAAAATATATTTTAAATAAATTTTTATTGAAGTAGTACTGGTGTGTTGGTTTCAGGTGCACAGCATTATAATTTGATAGTTGTACGTGTTACATTATGATCTCCATCTATTGTCTAGTCTCCATCTACTTCTGTACAGTTGACTTCTCTTCTCTTGTTGCCTTCCTCCCATGTCCCTTCCCTTCAAGTGATCAGTATTTTGTTTGATGAGTCCATTTTTTAAATTCTAAAATATTTTTTAAAATTTACATTAATATAAAGAATCTGAAATATTATTTTGTATCAATGCATACTATTCCACCTGTTGGGCAGACCAGAACTTTTTCAGTCTTTTATCACTGCATATTTATATTGTTTTCAATTATCTTGTCACCACAGGCAATATTAATACAAACATTGCTGAAGCTAAATATTTATAGGCTCCCTAATTACTTCCTTAGCACAGATTCCTAGCAGTGGATCTGGGTCAGAGCAACACAGATCTTTGAGGAATTTTGTATATTTTCACAAACAACCCTTCATAAAATTTAGGTGATTTTTTTTGTTGATTTTTTTTACTCATTTCCTTGCTCATTTTTAAAGTCGAATTTTTCCCTTTTTCTTTTTGATTTTGTCTTTTCCTGGATTTTTCATTGTTCACAACATTTTCTAATAAAACCCTAAAATCTACATTATCTCACTAAAAGAAGGGACAGCTATGAAGATTGAGGGGGAAAAATGTAGATTTTTATTCACTGTGCTTTCCTGACTTCCGGAACTGTAGCAAACTTAGTGCAAGATCCTGCTGTCCCCAGCTGGTGTTCGCTCACTAGTGTCTACGCTCCCACGGTTCTTCTTTCCAAATTCAAGCTTTATGGTTCCCCAAAAGACAAGAGTCCTCACTGTGGGAAAACAGCATGCCACTGGTATTTCTAGAGTGAGCAAGACCTGGAGCATGACAGAGACAGTTTGGTGCATCAGAAACAGACGGGTTTGTGGCATTTTTTTTTTCTTTCTGACTCTTTTTTTTTTCTTTTTGTCTCCAAAATGTGCTATGACTCAACTTCCTATTGGAACTCTGAGCAGGACAGAGAAAACGACAAGAGGTCCTCCCTGCCAGGGAAAGACTGAATTCTTGGCAGCTATTACAAAAAGAGAAGATCAAGAGTCACTCTGGGAAGAAACATGTGGCCCTGGAATGAGGATTGATGGTGGGGTTGCACTCATGGGCAGCCAGACGGAAACTGAATGTTGAAGAAACACACCAAGCAGGAATGTGGCAGCACAGGGCTAGGTGCACTTTTCTATTATAAACTCACAAACATCTCCTGTCCTTGTGGCAAATACAGTGTAAGATTTTTAAGCTGCTTTAATAACTGTAATTAGAAAAGGGTGGGGTTTTATTTATCTACTTCCATAACCATTCGTGGAAAAACATCTGATTCTTTCTGTACTCGAAATCGTAAGGCGTGTGCGCCACAGGTCTGGATTCTGGAATGGTCTATACAGAGGGTCTGCGGTATGAAACAAGGAGAGCAGGCTAGAAGGGGAGTCAGGCAGGCATGGATCTGGATGCCAGCTCAACCCTTAGACCTATGTAACCTGGCACAGGTAACTAACGCTCTAAAAACCTCAGTTGTCTCATTTGTAACACAGCTTTGAAGGTAGAAGAGCAAGAGCAATGCAGCTCTCTATAAAGGCCATGGATATGATGGCATGGTGTTTTTTTTTTTTTGAGATTGAAGATGCCCTTGATGTCATAATTTATTCCAGTTTATGGTCACCTTGTCCCAACATGGCCATAGGGGCACTTATTACGGGGCCCAGAGGAAACACATGATCAACTGTTGCCGATTTCAAGTCAGGTGTTAAAACGGATGATTGATGTTAAGATTATATATGTGTGTGTGTATTTCCTAACTAGAATCATGCTCTATTCATTTCTATTTTTATTGTTGATATGTGTGTGCACTGTTGTTGCAATGTCAGCGATGGAGCCCAGGGTCTCACACAGGAAAGGCATATGCTCTATCCCTGGACCACATTCCTGGTCTCTGTGATTCTGTTTTAGGAATATGATGGGGGAGGGGGGATTTTGTGGTATTAATGGTAATTGATTTGAGTTTTATTATTTAAAGGGGCATGTGACCTCTGTCTCTGTTGTGCTTTGACATATTTGGAGGTGCATGTGGTCTCCACTGATGGTGGCAGGAATTCTCTGTATTTCATTGAGCCTAGTGAGGGTCTGAACCCGAGTGCAGGGTAGGATTTAGTGTAGGCATCTAGATTATAAGGGGTGTCGAGTGTGTGATGGGGAGGGTAGAAGATAACAGAAAGGTTCTGGCTCTATCTTTCAAGGCAGGGTGTTCTGCTGTACCAAAGGCCCTGGAGAGGCTCCTACCACATGCTCCTACCACACAATTCCAGGAATTGCGTCAGTGATTGTTAAACTTCATATTATTAACACTTAAATCATATCAGTAGTGAATTCATTTAATTGTGAAAAGATTTTGAGCCACTGCTTTCATGAGCAGAGGTAATACCACCTATCAGGTTTTCCCGTGGCATCCTTTACTCCCATCCCTGGGAAAGACATTTCAACCTGCACTCTGTTCCCCAATGCGTGGGGTGCAGACACTTCCTAGGATCCACCCTAAGCTCATCTCCACCTTCTTCCTCTCCCCAAGGCTAGCGCCTCAGCTTCAGGTTTGTTCCTGGGGTGTTGCAACAGCCGCCCTGATTCCAGGCCTTTTCAGGTGCTCTCCTTTAGTCTCAATACCCACAGAGCTTGCCCCTCACCTGCCTGAGGTCTAAGTTCAAAGATGACTTTCAAAGTTAGGCATCCCTGAGCACTCTGTAAAAAACAAGGATGGCATCGCCCCTGAACCTTATTCTGGGGCTCCTAGCAGCTGGCTAGACTTATTCATGTAAGCCATGCTTACTGAACAAGACATTAAATGCTACAGTATTAAAATTTAAATTATGTCAATAAGTAATTTAAGTGCTCATTAGGTTATACTCACAAATAGTTATTCTAAAAACTAAAGTAAAATATGCTCAAAACTCATTCCTTTCTAATTGCTCTATTATATTTAGTGGTTATCTGTGCTCTTGGTAGAGGGGTACTGTCAACATTTTCGACCAAGTAGTACTTCAGTGAAAGACTTAAATGGCCATCCCTAGCCTTTGGCCACTGAACCCCAGGATCACATCAATCTTCAAATAACTCTCTGTCTAGAGATACTGGCTTGTCCACCAATCTCCAGCAAACTTTTGGCATTCTGTCTAAATTTCCATCTGAATTAGGGTAGCCATCCAAAGGGTCTTCAGACAAGACTTTCAGTCCCCTGGAAATACTTCTGTGCCTTGCTGTGCTTTTCCAATTCATGTGATGGAAACATGAGAGGATAAGGGGTTGCTAAGTCTCATTTTGATTCCATGGTTCAGGTTATTATACCGGCGGCTGAAGTTGGTCTTGTGATTTGGATTTTAACCTCGCAAATCTTCAAGCACCAAGTAGAGTTCAATGGGTTGTTTTGTGTATTGCCTTGGTTTAAACAGTAATAGTACAAGACCACGTGCATGTGTGGTGCACTCAGGAAAGGAGCTGGGCTCCTTACCTAAGATGGAGTGTACCCATGAGAGGACTGAGCAAGTAATAACTTCAACTATATCAATGATAGTCTGAATTTAGAGATAGAACACTAAGTGTGAAAATATAAAGCTCAATAGAATTTTTAGAAATTTCTCCCCCAAAGCCACATGGAGATTGGATGATCTTGGTCCCAGAAAGGCAAAGTGGCTTCATCTATCATTGAGTTCATTCCTGGTATGCATCTAGACAGACCTAACTTGGGTGAGTGCACAGGTGCGTGTTAGGATAAATCATTTTCCTTGGCTGTTAGCCAACAAGTGCTCCCAATCAGCACTGAATTATAGGTGCAATCTACCTGCAGATCGAAGACCCACACAGATTGTGATAGACTTTAGAATAAACATCTGAAGTGATGAGGACATTGAAGACACTTCTTTAAAATCAGCTTACTATGAGTGAGGGAAGTTGGATGTTTGATACCCAAGATTTCAGATGGGAATTTAGACAGGAAATCAAAGGTTGCTGGAGATTGGTGTACAAGCCAATATCTACAGACAGAAAATTATTTAAAGATTGAAGTTTTCCCTGGAAGGGCATTAGAGGATATTGGCAAATAAACTAAGTCTAATTGAAGATTCTCATTACTATTTCTTCTGCCTTGTGAGAATCTCCAAAGTTTGTTCTGAGCACCAGCAGTCAAATACCTGGTGTCCCAGTGGAGAACAAAGTTTCTCAGAAAGTTGTGTTTTCTCAGGAGACCCCTCATGCTTTCCCAAACCCGGCTCACTATCTTGCCTTAGACAACGCGAAGCTCAGCACACCAGGCATGGAACTCTACGTGTGATTCCTGATGTACTTCACCAGCTGTTTTGCAAGATTTGGACAGAATGGCATCGGCGGGGCATGGAGAAACGGTGGCTGTGGCTGCAGCATCGCCGCCTGCCCTGGCAGGGCCGAGCCACGGCGCTGTCAGACATAGAGCCATGGTGGCAGTGCGCACAGTGACTCATCCACTGTGGAGTGCTGTCAGCCAACCATCGGGTAACCTGGAACTCGGTGCAGTTGTTCGATCTAGCACAGACCCTCTGTGATAGGGTTCTGCTCTGCCAGTTGCTCAACAACCTTCGGACACACTCCATCAACCTCAAGGAGAGCAACCTGAGGCCACAGATGTCCCAGGTGCTGCCCAGAGATGCAGTCAGGTGAGTGCTTGTCACTGTGCAGATTGTTACAACATGCCAGCTGACCAAAAGCTTACATTCAGTAGAATGTAAGGGAATACCTGCAAAGGTGATTAGAGGCCACCGCTAAAGCCTCTGTCCCTCTCGGAGAGTCCGGCAAGCTACCAAGAGTATCCCGCCCGTACAGCGGAGCCTGGCAAGCTACCCATGGTGTACTCGCTATGCTGAAAACAGTAACAATGCCAGTCCTCATTTCCCTGATCTTTAAAGAGCCCCCAATACACCATTGGCTTACACTAGCATGTGACAGGGACGAATGGAGACATTACTGGTGTCCGCTCGAGCAAATCGATGAATAAAGGGATGACAGTGATACAGTAATATAGTGATCACATGGGTATTGGGTAAATATTCTTTCCTATTCTTTGGGCTCTCTCTGTATTTTAGTCACTGTTTCTTTTGAAGTACAGAAGCTTCTTAGTTTGATGTAGTCCCATTTGTTTATGTTTGTTTCCACTTGCTTGGTCAGTGGTGCTTCATCCTTAAAGATTCTTTAGCTCTGATAGTAGCTCAGCTAGAAGACAGTCTAGGTTATAACTGTAGGTCTAGACGTGTACTTTTGTATACCCGTGTTTATTGTGGACAAAGTTCATTGATTACTTTGCAACATCTAAGCTTTTAGATGTCCTGAGGTGACAATGTATGATAAAAAGTAGAACTTAGTGAATTAACCCAATTTGTATATATAATCTGTTGTAGCTGATAGAAAGGGAGCTTCTGGAACATAACCTTGTTAAAACCACCTCTGAGTAATAAAACATCAAGTCTTGTTTCTGCGGTTGGCAGCACAGGGGAGAGTGACTTGCAGGGGAAGGGGCTGTTCTGGTCACATTGGATGTTGCTGGTTGGTTTGATGCGTCTCTGGTTGCGTGCAGGAACACAGTGTCGGTACTTCGTTAGCACTAGGCTTCCTTACTAACATTTAACTAGAATGAGTGGATAATTCTCTTAGAAGCTTATACTTTGTTACTGGGTTACTTTATCTCGTTTTCACTTGAACATTACAGGGAATGCAGTATTTTAATTGTAACTATGCCAACATCTTTATCTAGAGGCCTTGCTGCCATTTTTGTCTTTTAAGAAATTTTCATTGCCAAGAAAGGCTGGATTAAAATTTTTCCTTCCAGTTAGTGTTGTGTATTTTTGTTTACTAAATACTCTATAGCTTTGGGACTTTGAAATGGTAAATATTCATCGCATATAAAGAAGCATGATACATAAACATATGATCTTAATAACATAATGGATGTTTAGTTGTGTAGGTAAACAGGACCTAGAAGGACATGTCAGACATAACTGCGTGTAATTGTGTATGACTGTTCTTTGCTTCTTTTTTCCATTTCCTATTCACATGTTAACTTCCCAAAAAAATAAAAATATTTTAAAAACCTGAAAAAAAAATTTAAAGATTCTTTTAGCTTCAGTGTCATGGAGGGTTCTGCCTACATTTTCCTTCATGTACCTTATGGATTCAGGTCTGATATTGAGGTCTTTAATCCACTTTGATCTGACTTTTGTGTTAGGCTCCTGTTCTAACTTACTTTCCATCCCTTCTTTTAAATTCCAGTTTTCTTTTCTCACAAACTAGCAAAAGAATAATTTCTCAGTTATTGAGAAAGCATGACCCCACCTAAATAAATAGAAACCACAACTTTGATTTGCTGAAATCAGTGGTATTTAGAGAACTCATGGGGACAGATTGATTGCCAAAATGGTATTGGGGTTCGTAGGATGCTATTCTCATTTAATAAGGAGAGGTGGGGTAGGATGTTAGCCTTGTCAATTGGGAAATGCCACACCTCTTTCTTGAATCTCAAATAACTCCCTCTGCATATTCATACAGCTTAAGATCAAATTCCATCCTGAGGTTAGAATGTACATATTTTAAAATATACTCTTTTATGTATAATCATGAAGCATTTTGCACAACTTGAATAGCATCCTACTTTTCTGGAATACTGTGTAAGATCATGAGAAGACTGTACTTTGTTTCATTTGGAAGTTGACCAAAAGTTGCTTTCAATTTTGAACACTTGCGCCACCAATTGCGACACTGCTCACTGCATTAAATGTGCCAATATAAACATGCTCCTGGTCTACATTTGCAACTCTCATGCTCACAACAGTTCTACTTATTGTTGAAAAGTCTTCAGAGCAGAGTGCACATAGACTGAAGCACACCTAATATTATGCATGTACTGACTTGTTATTAGACTTGTATGTTATATTTTGGCCATTTTATGAGCTTTTTAAAATTCTCTGTATAGGTATATTGGATTTCATCCCAAGATAACAAAGGGGCCATCATGAAAGATTAATCTTAAGAAAGGCCACTGGCAGTGGTTTGATAGAGTTAATGACTGTCTGGTCTGTAAACTCCAGAGGTCCATCAAGGTTCTTTACAGCAATAAAACTATTTGCTTTATCTGTAGCATCAGGAGGATTATAAAACTGCTTTACCCTTTTGGGGGAGATCTCCTTTTTTAACCTCTCTACTTCCCTTCTCTATTCCAAATATTTATTGCTCTTTACCTGGAGCCTGTTGCTTTAGCAACTCTGCAAATGGTTCTGCTGCTACCAATAGATAGATCCTTTTGGTTTTCTGACTTGATACTTTGGTAGACATTTCCATGCATTTTCCTTCTGTATTACATGCTTTTGGGCTGTAGCACCCAAGTGGACTGCAGCTGAAACTAAACTTATTTTGCAAAATGTGGAGGTCTACATTTTTTTCATATAAGCTAACAGTGCCCCCTGACTTCTAGGAGGCTGATAGAGATCATGGTGCATTAAGGGCTCCCTATATTTTGCCTCTTATTTTGGAACCTTTCAAACAAAATCATTGCTTCTTAGGAATTTTAACCATCTCCCCAGATTTAAACTTTATCTCTGATTCATGCTAACAGCCTACCTCATTTCTGCTAGTGATATGACTACTTTGCGTAGTGCAAAGAAAGTGCCTGGTGAGATAAATAGGAATGGATATCTGTAATTTCAGTTTCAAAGAAATTGGCGCTTTTCTCAGGTTAAAAGTATTGCCACAGTATTTACTCAGTTTTTCAATTATAATTCTGATCTTCATGGTAGAATTTTAAATCTTGTAGCTAGAAAGGCATTCCAATATCATTTCTCTTCATTGATGTCCATGTTGTATTATTTCAACATAATCACACTGTAGTTGAATGATTTATGTTTATAGCATGCTATTTATATTTGAAAATGTGCATATAGATATTGCAATAATTCTAATAACTGCATTTTACTCTATTTTCAGTGTCAGAAAAATGCAATATTCCAGCACATTGAGTTACAAAAACTACATAATGCAATCTTACTGAAACATTTATTCAGTGCCTAATCTGTGCACTGTCAAAAATTTTTCATTGTTATTGGGAAATTAAGGCTGTAACAATTCTCATATTGATATCTTTGTCACTGTTTCACATTTTCAGTAGTTATAGCTAACATAAGAAGTAATTCTTATTTTTTCTTTCTTTGAGAAATGATTGAAAACAACTCTAGGTGACCTATTTGAGTTGCATCAATTTTATAGACCTACACCTTTCAGTAGAGTATTTTAACTGTTTTTCAGAAATGGATACCAGAGTTCAAGCAGCTCACCCTGTCTTGGGGAGATAGGTTAGGCATTTTTTCTTTAAGGTTTATGCAATCAATTAGGTCAAGGGAGGGTCCATTCTGGGGCTGACATGACATGAGTTTTGGGGGCAGTGGTATATAAAACTTTATTCAGCATAGTGAAAGAGCTAGTAAGAGCTACAATACCCTTCATACTCGAATATAACTTTATTGGTTATTATTGTTAAGCCACAAATTTCTGTGAGTCAGGAACTTAAGAGTTTTGATCAGACAATTCTCTCCTATTGACATAAGTCCCTCCAGTAGGTAGTGGGGAATCTGACACAACCAGAGGCTAGCCAAGCATTGCTTTCTTGATTTGTGTAGTCTTGGAATAAAAATGCTCCCTTCTGGTCTGAAGTTAACTGAACTGCTTCTCTGGCATCTCAGGGCTCCTGTGCTTCTGTTCCAGAAAGGAGGTGGAAGCTGGCTGTCTCAGAATTCAGACTCATAACTGTCTCATTCTGTTGGTCACAACCAAATAAAAAGCCTTCCCAAGTTCAAGGAGAGGTGTACTACAAACTAGACTTCTTCTGTGGGAGGATTGTCAACAACCTCAAAGAGAATGAGATGAGAGCTTGGCAGGCAGGACACCCACTCAGCTCAGACTGAGCTCCTGGCAACTGCCCTCTCATGGCGCCACCTGTTTTTTGCTTCTGATGCAATGGACTGGCTTCAGTTTTGAATGCATCAAAACAGAGCCACCGAGGAGAGAGCAATTTACTGTCTTCCCACAGAAAGCCGGAAGACTGGCTTAATGCACATTTTCACATATTGGCAGCGGCAACACTGTCTTAGATGGGAGTGAAATATATCCTCTCCCTACTCCCTCATCTTTTGCTTCTGCTTTTATCCATGGCTTGGTCTCATTCTCATCTGCAAAGCATAGCATTTCCTGGGATTGAAGATGGCAGCCAAAATTTACCAATCCTGAGACTGTCACTCTTCCCACCAGCTGAAATTCCTTGCTCCAAAGTAGGATTCTGGTGAACTACTTGTGTCCTCTTATGGTCATTGGAATGCTCTTGAACAGCTGATGAGTGGCAAAGGTGAAACTGTCCCTGTGGTGATGCTCTGACCATTTCTTGATCTCTTAACTGGAAACTGTGGTCTTGACACATGTCTACTCTTTCCATTTCTGGTCTCTCCTCTTTCTCTTTCTCTCTTTCTCCCTCTTTCTTTCTGTCCCCTCTCCCTCTCTCTCTCTCTTTCTCTTTCTCCTTTTTCTTCTCACAAGTTGCACCCCACCTGGAAACTCATCTCCTCGGAACTTCTTTTCTCAAATCCCCTGTCTCCAAATACAGCCCACCTACCTACAGTGGCATTTTGGGACCTCCACACACTTCCCAGATCTGCCCACATGCCAATCTCCTGTGTTTCTTCATCTTTCATGGACTTTCCACTCTAGCCATGGGACTACTCCCTCCCTCCAAATGACAGCTTTTCAGCCCTGTGCTGGCTCCAAAGTGTTTCTTACCGAGAAGCCCATCTGCCTGCATCTCACATTCTCACTGTTTGCTCTTTTCCTATTGAATTCTGTGTTGAAAGTCTAACAGAAGGTCCATGTACATGGCATGCCAGACAGACAGTCTCAGGTCCTCAGGATTATAGGGACCCAGAAGAGCGCAAGATCATCATCAAGTTCACTGTAGATTCAGCAAACAGGATAGACACATTCACTCAAGAGGGAGTTTTAATTCTTCTCCTGCCCTTAGAGGTACTCTGACAGGCTCCCTGTGGAGCCTGTGAAGACAGGTTGTGTAGACAGCTGCTTTGGGTCCATAAAAAAGTATTTCAGATAATTTTACCATAATTTCCTTTCAAAATGTGAGGCATTAGCAGGTCAAAAAGGACATTAGACAAATTCCTCATATGAGTTAGCAAACTTGGATCAGGGATGCTTTGGTGGATTTAAGTGTTCCTTTAGAACATTTCTCTATGTTCTACCAATCTACTCCATTGTCAGGTAAAGAAATTACAAAGACCACTCAGAGTGCCAATTCAGAGCAGGAGGAAAAATGTACTAAGAGCAAGAAGTATCAGAAATGCTTGTCATGCTGGCTCTCTGCTTTTCAACAACTAGAAGGCAACATCTGTTTTACTGTGCTCTCCGGAGCAAGTGTAAAATGACTGCATAAGAAAGATGTGTTATAAAGAGCCATGACTCTTCTTCTATTATAAAGAAGAGCCATGGCTGGAGAGGATCTATTTGGAAAAGAAAAGTGTCTAACCCCAAAGAGAACTAGAAATGGAATAACGTGGATAAATGAGGCTGGGGTTCCTGTTGGAAGCTCAGCTTCTCTCCAGGGTCACACTGGGAGACAGTCTGAAACTCTCACTCTACACACCTCCCTTTGGAGAAAGAGGAAATGGCAAAAGTTATGATGGGATCATTGGCTTCCATGGACATAGAAACATGAGATACAATGATTTGTCATGACCAGGCAGCAAATTCTCGAACGATTTCATGGTCTAGTAAATGCATGAAGTTCCAGGAAATCCTGGCAAACAAAAGTAAAAGGAGGATATGCACGCCAAGATTTCACATACATTTAGGAACAGAGGAAAAGCATCTGTGGCAGAAGACGTGAATGTTATTTGTGGGCATAAGTTGACCAGAATTTTCCAGATCTTACAGTATACCAGATACTCACATTACACATGACTAACCTTGGTTCAATCCCTGGACCACATATGGTTCTACCAGGAGTGATCCATGAGCAGTGCCAGGAGTAAGTCCTGAGCATTACTAGGTGTGGCCAAAAACCTAAAAGTAATAATAATAGCACTGTAGCACGGTCACACTGTCATCCCATTGTTCATCAATTTGCTCGAGTGGGCACCAGTAACATTTCCACTGTGAGACTGGTTGTTACTGTTTTTGACATATCGAATATACCACGGGTAGCTTGCCAGGCTCTCCAAGAAGGACGGAGGAATCGAACACAAGGGAAATGCCCTACCCGCCGTGCTATCACTACAGTCTGAAAATAATAATAATAATAACAGTAGGAATTAGTATAACAGGTGACATGGAAAATGAGTCACAGGAGCAATTCTCCTTAAGACAGAAATAATGGACTCAGTATCTATTCTAAAGGTGTGGAAGGAATAAATAAGCTGCATGGAAATGTGATCCAGACTCTCATCTCATATACTTGTTGCAGCAAAGCATCATACCCATCTCACACCCATTTGCTTTGAGGAATCTACTTTGGCCAATAGAAAGTAAATCAAATCTATTGACCCAGTAGCATTCTGTGCTGGTGTTGGCTGAGAGAACTTCTGCTGCTTCACGAACCCACTCAGAGATGTTACTGAAGGACAGTGATGAAGGATATTTTCCCAGAAAACAGTAGCATACATGGTTGGTAAATTCTTATGAGGAATAAAAAGTAATGTTGGACCAATGGTGAATGACTCTGCTATTATGAATAGGATTTCAATCTCAGATATGGGCAGTAGTGGAGCAAGGGATGTGATGTTTCCAGGGAGACTTTGTACTCATCAAAAAGTACTCTCATTAAGGTGGTTCTCAAAGAACAGGATGGTGCAGAGTATGACTTCTCCATGAATATAAGCAAATCTGTTCTCATCCATTCTGAGTGTAGGGAGCTCAGGTAAGCAGCCAGGAAGCTTGGTGGTATGATAACCCTTTAGCTCCCCGAACCAATAAAGCAACTGGCAAAAAAAGAAACCATTGTACCTTGGGGAACCTTCCCCTCAGACCAGCACATTGATCTCTTTAAGGTCTCAGGCAGGTCAGAGCTGAGAGAAGGAGAATTTGATTTTTAAACCAGATTTGATTGAAATGTATGAGTAGGTCCAGGTTCACTTATGCCTGGACATCAGAACATTGTTAAGTCTGAATTATAATTAAAACCTAGGGGAAATGCCTGAGATGGCATGAGGGTCAGGACAGATCTAAACCTGTCATTGGAGAAAAATAAGGCCATTTCTCTGTTTGCATGACATTTAGTTGAGTATTTTAAAAATAAAGTTATAAGCATATTAGTCAGAAACATTAAGGAAAGTCTCAAGATAAATAGCTGTAATACAGGAGAGAGGTTTTCTCTGGGGAGAATCATTTAGAGTTGGAGAAGAATTTGTTTTTCCATTATGAGGTTTTATCAGATGACTTCTAAAACTATATTCATAGAGACTTTGATAAAAATAAATTTTCATTTGAATACAGCAAATGTTCTCATGTGAAAAGTTTAGGGAAAGTTGAAGAGAATGGTAGAATAGTAGGAAACACAGAATGACACTGTACCTACAACCATAAAGCATGATTTTTTTGCCAGGTAGCTTTTAGAAACTTCTAGGCTAGTTTTTTTCATCTGGGATGCACGGATGGGCTGTTCTTGCAAGGTTTCCATTAGCACCCAGGACAACTTTTTATTTAGCCTTCACTAATGCAGGGTCCAGAGGACCACAGAGGAAGAACCCACAGTCACAGGAACTCTCCACCAACACTTGGCTTCACTTTCACAGAAACTGACTAAAATCTTGTTGATCAAAGCTTTCATAGCCAAGTAACAAGAAGAGAGCACTCCAACTTAGAAATAGGTAACATCCCTCTCCAAAAAGGAAACCCCACTGTGGGGCAACAGGCTACAATCAGAAAGAGATCTCTAAAGTGTAGCACTTAACCTGAAGAGCAGACATGGGGGGTTACTCAACACCCTACATCCCAGTCCTACAGTCCTATATTTACTGAAGCTGGAGATGAGAATCTATAGGGCATAAACCAGGGTTGGAGTCACTGGTAGTCCCCAATGACCTCCAATCCTTATGGAGAGCAATGTTTGTATAAACCATAATGGATCTCATTTTTCATAGTAACAATCCCAGAGGCAAATCTATGGGGGCAGAAATAAACTCTACTTCTGCCATTTCACATCTGACAGCTGATAATTAAGCCATACCCTTAAAGATAGTGCTCTCAAAGCGTAAGCAATCAGTCAATGGGCTTCACAGTCTGTGTACTGCCTTGCTGGTCTCTGGCCAACCACACTCTGCTTCCTGCTAACCCTAGGATGCATGTTCTTTGGCCAGCTGAGATGGGTTTCTCAACCCCCTTTTAAATGTACATCAGCACTTTGAACCATCTTTAATTACAGGAACTCAGAGTCATATTAGATACTCTAGGTTGTTCATACCAGATATTCAGGTTGCCCCACATATGCACTGCCTTGGTGCCACGGTCATCACCATTTAGGCCTGCTTAAACACAGTTTCCCACTTTTCTACATTCTTTTTTTTAAAAAATATTTATTTTTAATTGAATCACAGTGAGATACACAGTTACAAAGTTGTTCATGTGTGGGTTTCTGTCACATAATGTTCCCAAACCTACCCCTTTCTCCAGTGTACATTTCCCAGCACCAATGCTCCCAGTTTCCTCTCCTCTCTCCACCCAGTGCCTTCTATGGAAGGCACTTCTCTCTCTGTCTCTGTCTCTCTCTTTCTCTCTCTGGCCCTCTGGTGCTCTCTCTCTCTCTCTCTTCTTTTCGGCATATAGTTTGCAATATAGATACTGAAAGGTTATCAGGTATATCCCTTTTCCTCCTTTCAACACTCAGTTCCTGGAAATGATCATTTCCAACTATTAGTGTCATACTAGTCCCTTCTCTATCCTTACTGCCCTTCGCCTGCAGCCTTTACCCCAGACACTTTTGTGCAAGCTTCCAACTATTGACCAATCCTTCTGGTCCCAGTTTTCCCTGGCCTTGAATATTAATCTCATAATATTTATTATTTTTTTATATTCTACAAATGAATGCAGTCATTCTTTTATGATTGTCTGTCTCTCTCCTTCTGACTCATTCCACTCAGTATGATACTCTCCATTTCCATCCATTTATAAGTGAATTTCATGACTTCATTTTTCCTAAAGGCTGAATAGTATTCCTTTGTGTAGATGTACCATAGTTTTTTTATTCACCCATCTGTCCATCAATCTTTTTGATGATTAGTGATGTGAAGCATTTTTCTGTGTGCCTTTTGGCCATTTAAATTTTTTCTTTGAGGAAGTTTCTGTTCATTTTTATCCCCATTTTTGATAGGGTTGGATAGCTTTTTCCTGTAAAGTTCTTGATATTATAAGCACCTTATCAGGTGAGTATTGGGTTAATAATTTTTCCCATACTGTGGGCTGTCTTTGTATTTAGTCACCATTTCTTTTGAGGTGCAGAAGCTTCTTAGTTTAGTCTAGACCCATTTGTTTATCTTTTCTTCCACTTGCTTGGTTAATGATGTTCTATTTTTGAAGATGCCTTTACCTTCAATGTCATGGAGGGTTTTGCCTACGTTATCTTCAATGTACCTTATGGATTTATGTCTGATATTGAGATCTTTAATCCATTCTGATTTGACTTTTGTGCATGGCTTTAGAAATAGAACTGAGTTCATTTTTTAACATTTAGTGCCCAGTTTTCCCAGCACCATTCGTTGAAGAGGTCTTCCTTGCTCCACTTCATATTTCTTGCTCCTTTATCAAAGCTTAAATGATCATAAATTTGAGGGTCTGTGTCAGGACACTAAATTCTATTCCATTGATCTGTATATCTGTATTCATTCTAATACCATGTTGTTCTAATTACTACCACTCTGTAATGCAGTTTGAAGTTGGGGAAGGTGATGCCTCCCAACTTCTTTTTCCCAAGTATTGCTTTGGCTATTTGTGCGGGTTTATTGTTCCATATGAATTTCAGGAATGTTTGGCATCCTTATATAAACTGCATTGAATCTGTATAATGCTTGGGTAGGATAGCCATTTTGACAATGCTAATTCTTCCAATCCATGAGCAAGGGGTACATCTCCATTTCCTCATGTCCTCTTATGTCTTGGAGTAGCGTTTTGTAGTTTTCTTTGTACAGATCCTTTGCCTACTTAGTTAAGTTGAGGTACTTGATTTTCTGAGAAACAATTGTGAATGAGATCATTTTTTTTAAATTTTATTTTATTGAATCACCATGTGGAAAATTACAATGATTTCAGGCTTAAGTCTTAGTCATAAAATGCTGAAACAACCATCCCTTCACCAGTGCCCATATCCCACCACCGAAGACAAAAAAAAAAAACCAAAAAAAAACAGTACATCTCCCATCCCGCCCACCCCTGCACCCCCACCCCCCGCCTTGTAACTGATAAATTTCACTTTACTTTCTATTTACTTTGGTAACATTCAATATTTCAACACAAACCTCACCAATATTATTAGGAGCACCCCATTAGAGTCAGACCTGTTGTGAAGAGAAATGAGGTATTTCTGTACTTTAACAACTAAGTCCAGGGAGATTTCTTCCGGATCATTGCAAGCTGGTAAACCCCATCTGTGGTCGTCATAATATGGCGGTCCCCATGCCCTTCATCCCCGGAAAGGGACAGGCGAGAAAGAGAAATAACTTTCCCCTCCTAGGCGGGCATGGGGTCGCGGCTTAGTTCTCTGGCTGGAGACAATCTGCAAGGAGCAGTCCATGTTGAAGTTGGTTCAGCTGGGTCTGGATTCATACTCGTGCAGCTGTGGAGGAGCCGCACACGCGTGCGGCCCTCCGGGGTCACATTTCAGCAGCGGTGGGAGGGGCCGGTGCCTCCCACCTTCCCAAGAGCACCCTCGCGCCCTTTTGCTGCAGTTTTTGTCGTAAAATCCCATCTGTGGTCGTCATAAAATGGCAGTCCCCACGCCCTTCATCCCCGGGAAGGACAGGCGAGAGAGAGAAATACCTTTCCCCTCCTAGGCGGGCATGGGGTCTCGGCTTAGATCTCTGGCTGGAGACAATCTGCAAGGAGCAGTCCATGTTGAAGTTGGTTCAGCTGGGTCTGGATTCATACTCGTGCAGCTGTGGAGAAGCCGCACGCGCGTGTGGCCCCTGGGGTCACATCTCGGCCTGAGATCATTTTTTAAATATAACTTTCTTCTCTTTTATTATTTGTATTTAGGAAAGCCACGGACTTCTGAGTATTGATTTTGTAACCTGCCACTCTACTATACAAATCTATTGTTTCTAGAAGCTTTTTTAGTAGAGATTTTAGGGTGTCCTAAGTATAGTATCATGTCATCTGAAAATGGTGAGAGCTTGACTTCTTCCTTTCCTACCTAGATACCCTTAATATCTTTTTCTTCCTTAACTGCTATAGCAAGCACTTCCAGTACTATATTGAACAGAAGTGATGATAGTAGGCAACCCTGTCTTGTGCCGGGTTTTAGAGGGAAGGCTTTTAGTTTTTCCCGACTGAGGATAATGTCTGCTGTGGGCTTGTGGTCTATTGTTTTGACTATATTGAGGAAAGTTCCTTTAACTCCATTTTATTGAGAATTTTTAACATGAATAGATTGTGGATCTTGTCAAAAGCTTTTTCTGGTATATTTATACAATATTATGGTTTTGTTTTTCTTTTATTGATATGGTGTATTATGTTGACTGACTTGTGAATGTTAAACCATCCTTGCATCCCCAGGATGAATCCTACTTGGTCATGGTGTATGATCTTTTTGATGAGTCATTGGATTCTGTTTGCTAGTATTTTGTTGAGGATCTTTTCATCTGTGCTCATTAGGGATATCATCCTGTAATTCTGTCTCTCTCTTCCTCCCCTATCCTTCTCTCTCTTTGTGCTGTCTCTGTCTGCTTTGAGTATCAGGGTGATATTTGCCTCATAGAAACTATTTGAGGGTGTTTCTGTTTCTTATTTTCCTGGAGAAGTCTGAAAAGAATTGGAACTAGGTTCTCTTTAAAGATTTGAAAGAATTCACTTGTGAATCTATCTGGGCCTGGCCTTTTGTTTTTGGTAAGACTTTTGATTACTGTTTCAATTTCCTTAATTGTGATAAAAAAATGTTCAAGTATTCCATCTTCTTATTCAGCCTTGGGAAGCTATAGTACTTCAGGATTTAATCCATTTCTTCTAGATTCTCTTGTTTCATGGCATACAGATTCTCAAAGTAATCTCTGATAATCTTTTGAATTTCTGTGGTTTCTGTTGTGATATTCCCCTCTTTCATTTCTGATTTGGTTTATTAGGGTTCTCTCTCTCTCTCTTTCTTTGTGAGTCTTGCTAGTGGTTTATCAATCTTACTTATTTTTTCAAGGACCAATTCATTGAACATCCTCATCATTTTGTCTATGAATCAGAGGTTTTTTATGTGGATATTTCTTGTTGAGGCTTCAGGGCTCCTATCTTCATCCACTCCTCCTGGTGGGTTCTTCAGTGTTTTCTGATACTGCCTGTGGTAGTTGGGGGGGTGGGGTGGTCTCTTCTTCCCTTTCCTTTTTAGTGTTACTGTTTAACTATGTGAAACCTCTTTAGAAATGGAGCTTATGGGCTATACAGGGGGAGTGTAACTGGCAGCCTCATTAGCAGCTGCCCTCTGGTGCAACCACGCCCTTTACCTTTCTAACCTGTGGGCAGGGCCTTAGCAGAGTTCTTTGTGTTTGAATCCCTCCTGGTTGCCTCCTTGGCAAGCTGCCACTGCTATTCCCACCCCTACTATTGCCACTGCTGAGGAAGCCACACCCTCACCTTTTCTATATTCTTGAAGCAGAAGCCTAGAATACTGACTTGAGAATCATCCTTTTACTTTTGAGTTTTTGAGTCATACCTGGTATTGCTCGAGGGCTACTCCTGGATACAGAGCTTGGGAGTAATTCATGGCAGTTCTTGGTGGACCAGAGCATCAAGCAATGATGCTGAGGGCTGAACCCAGGCAGCCAACATAGAAAGCAAGTTCTTGAGCCCTCTTGAGCTCATTGGCCTAAGAATATTTCTTTAAAACAAACAAACAAACAAACAAACAAACAAACCCTAAGTGCTTTACACCATAGATTTCTCTCTAAACAATTTTTTTTTTTTTTTTTTTTTTGCTTTTTGGGTCACACCCAGCAATGCTCAGGGGTTGTTCCTGGCTCTGCACTCAGGAATTACTCCTGGTGGTGCTCGGGGGACCATATGGGATGCTGGGGATCAAACCCAGGTCTGCTGTGTGCAAAGCAAACGCCCTAGCCACTGTGCTATCGCTCCGGCCCCTCTAAACAATTTTTATAGAAATATTTTCCAATTCTTCTCAGGTAATTTTGTTCTCTTTTACCAATAGAATTAAAGCATTTTGTTGAATTTATAATGTTCCAGAAGTGTTATGGTATTTTTGTTATTGATTTATAGTTTAATTTGATTGCATTTGGAGATATTCTTTGAATGAATCAATTTCTTAAAAAAAATATTTTCTTGGTACTGGAGTGATAGCACAGTGGGTAGGGCGTTTGCCTTGCACGCGGCTGACCCGGGTTCGAATCCCAGCATCCCATATGGTCCCCTGAGCACCGCCAGGGGTAATTCCTGAGTGCATGAGCCAGGAATGACCTCTGTGCATTGCCGGGTGTGACCCAAAAAGCAAAAAAAAAAAAAAAAAAAATCTTTTCTAATTCTCTATTCAAAATGGCGATACTTAGATTTTGTTCTTAAAATTTGAAAAAATGTATTAAGAGCTACCAATATGATGTCATTTATGTAAAACAGCAACACAAATTGATGCATTTATAAAGAATGTGCATGCTTGGTCAAAGTAAGTGGCATTGTGTGCCTCAGTACATTGCTTACCATTGCCACTGCTCAAGGGATCAGTGGGATTGGGTGGAAGTCAACTTTATCCATATTGTTTGGATTTGTTAAATGATGGGACTGTGACTTGCATTAGTTTGTGTGTTAAAAATGTGTGACTATTGGTATAATTTCTTTTTCTCATTTTAGAATGAAGAAAATGACTTGCAGAGCTGTGACCTAATTGTACAAGCCTTGCACATTGCAAGAGGGGAGACGAGAAGCAAGTCTCCCCTGCTCCACCCTCACACTCACGCTAGCGCCCTGCTGGTGTTCCAAGTTCCTTCAAAGGAATTGCTGCTACTCATTTGGACTGCCAGGAGCATTTTAAACTGTTAAGTCTCATAATATTTGCACACGCATATACAGTTTTATGTGCCAAAATGTATTTCCAATATGATATAACCATCGCTTCTGCTGGCTTTTAAAAGAGGCAGCAAAAGAAAATCATTTGCACCAGATTTCAGTGCTAAAGACCTTCCAGAGCTCTGTGTTTTAAAAAATTTTTTTAAATCTTCTTTTTCTATGAAAGCATGATCTTTGATCAGCGTGTTAGTAGTTTTAAAATGTACCTAGTGAGGGTTACAACAAACTCCCAGTGGACAACATTTTCTCCTGAAAAATGCAGAGTGAGGGATGCTCGAATCAGACTTTGAGGTTTGAATCTTATTTCTGCTTACTTGTTGTGTGACTCACACCAACTTCTCAATCTCCCCTCATTTCTGCTTTCTCCTACATAAAATGAAAATAATGACAATATCACCTCCAAGGATTGCTGTTAATAATTTGTGTGCAAGAACATTGTACTGTGCCTGGCACAAGTCAATGTCAGCTATGAGCTTAACTAACCAGAGGATACTCAAGGATACAGAACAGCTTGGACAAAATCAGCAACTGGCCTCGTGGATATGGAGTGAGGACAATGCCTGCTCAGATGAGGCTTCAGGTTGCGGGATGCCAATGAAGGGCAAGACATCACCAAGGTGCATCCAGGAAGGAGACCCTGAGTGCTCTCCTTCTCCCTGGGCACAGATTGCTTGTCATTCACTCACCTTATGATTTCATGGTTAAGTAAAACAGATACCAAACCCCAAAGACTACCCATGCTTGTAAATCATGATTCTTTCATTTTTCTTTTTTTAAAAGAAATGTTAAGTACATTTGTCTATGGTTGGAAGAGATCGTACAGTCTCTTCCAATCATAGGCAATAATTCCAAATGTATTGGAGGGCTCATTCCAGAAACCCATTCATTCAACCCCCATCAGCCTGTGGTGTCCCTGATATGGCATGTCCCCCTAGCACAGGCATTCTCCTACATCAGGGTATTTGAGAATGAGCAAGTGTATCTACAGAATAAACAAATAAAGTTTCCTTAGCCATGTTCTTTGAACTCCGAACAGTCTGGCATGATTTATGCTAACTGGGTTTCCCAGAGTGCCTTCTAACCATCTGCTTTTAAATCATCTGTGAAGTTGTTTAGAAGTGCAGTTTCCTGAATGATCCTGGTAAATGTTCAAGTATGAGAATCAATGCTCCAGACCTTTGCAAACTTGGCCTCTTGTGGGGCAAATGAAATAGGTGATGAGGTTACAAGGGAGGTATTATGTGGCAACCTGGGTGCAGAGGAAATCTGATTATAGCGATTCTTCCATGCTCTTGATTAGTGAGATCAGCTCTCAGAGGGTGAAATTCCTATTTTTCACTGCTGGAGCTAAACCTGAGTTAGCCTTGCCTCTCTCCTTGAACAATCAGGCCACTGAGCCAAGAGTTTCTTTATGGTGTTGACTTTTCAGATAAGTCACATCAATCTAGCATTAGCCCTGTCGAGAATCACATATTATTTATTGTTTACTTTAGTTAAGAAGAGCGCATAAAAACTTCAGCACTTGACTAAGGCAAGTGGAGGGTAACGTTTTTTATGGTGCTATAAACTGTCATTCTCCAACACAGCAAAATGAGGTTTCACAAGTGCCAACAGATCCTTACAGTGATCACAGTTGTACTATTCAACATATCAAATAAAATTACCATAGTGAAAATCTTTTTTGCACAGACTAATGGGACTTTAAGAGAGATCAACCAGGAGACAATCAACCAATCTCATATAAGGCCTCCCCTAGATTTAAAAACAGACAGCTCACTCAGGAAAAGGGCCAACAATACCTTTTTTTTTTTTTTTTTTTTTGGTTTTTGGGTCACACCCGGCGATGCACAAGGGTTACTCCTGGCTCATGCACTCAGGAATTACTCCTGGTGGTGCTCGGGGGACCATATGGGATATGGTCATATGGGATGCTGGGAATCGAACCCAGGTTGGCCGCATGCAAGGCAAATGCCCTACCCGCTGTGCTATTGCTCCAGCCCCAACAATACCATTTTTTAAAATGTGCATAGTACCTGAGAAAATGCTCAGTTTTTCATGTACTGAAAGAAATTCATGGAGCCAGGAGCAGGCAGGGCATTTGCCTTGTATGCAGCCAATATGGGTTTGATTCCTGACATCCCATATGGTCCCAGAGGACTGACAAGAGTTATTTCTGAATGCAGAGCCAGGAGTAACCCTTGAACATCAATGGGTGTGTCCCCCAAACCAAAAACAAATGCAAAAAAAAAAAAAAGGAAATGCAAACAATGAGAGATTATCCTTTGCCTCGTAGATTAAGGTCAAGAAATGGGAGGGGCACACAGAATCTTCCTCTACCTACAAGCCCTCCACCAAGAAATAAACTGGCAAATGACCAGGTAGCAGCAGTACAGTCAGTCCCAGACTGACTGCATGTCATAGAAATCCAAGCACCTTTGAAGTATTCTGGAATGGTAGAAAAGAACTGAAGAATGGAATAGCCACATATTTGAAATCTTGCTGCTTCCCTTCCCTTCCCTTCCCTTCCCTTCCCTTCCCTTCCCTTCCCTTCCCTTCCCTTCCCTTCCCTTCCCTTCCCTTCCCTTCCCTTCCCTTCCCTTCCCTTCCCTTCCCTTCCCTTCCCTTCCCTTCCCTTCCCTTCCCTTCCCTTCCCTTCCCTTCCCTTCCCTTCCCTTCCCTTCCCTTCCCTTCCCTTCCCTTCCCTTCCCTTCCCTTCCCTTCCCTTCCCTTCCCTTCCCTTCCCTTCCCTTCCCTTCCCTTCCCTTCCCTTCCCTTCCCTTCCCTTCCCTTCCCTTCCCTTCCCTTCCCTTCCCTTCCCTTCCCTTCCCTTCCCTTCCCTTCCCTTCCCTTCCCTTCCCTTCCCTTCCCTTCTTTTCTTTTCTTTTTTCTTCTTTCTTTCTTTCTTTCTTTCTTTCTTTCTTTCTTTCTTTCTTTCTTTCTTTCTTTCTTTCTTTCTTTCTTTCTTTCTTTCTTTCTTTCTTTCTTTCTTTCTTTCTTTCTTTCTTTCTTTCTTTCTTTCTGTTTCTTTCTTTCTTTCTTTCTCTCTTTCTCTCTCTCTTTCTTTCTTTCTCTCTTTCTTTCTTTCTCTCTTTCTCTCTTCTCTCTCTTTCTTTCCCTCTTTCTTTCTTTCCCTCTTTCTTTCTTTCTTTCTTTCTTTCTTTCTTTCTTTCTTTCTTTCTTTCTTTCTTTCTTTCTTTCTTTCTTTCTTTCCTTCCTTCCTTCCTTCTTTCTTTCTTTCTTTCTTTCTTTCTTTCTTTCTTTCTTTCTTTCTTTCTTTCTTTCTTTCTTTCTTTCTTTCTTTCTTTCTTTCTTTCTTTCTCTCTCTTTCTTTCCTTCTTTCTTTCTTTCTCTCTCTCTTTCTTTCTTTCTTTTGAATAAGGAATTTTATTAAAGAATAAGTTAAGTTTTTCATAGATAGCAGACAATTTGAGAACCTTGATTTTATCTGTTTGGTGTTTTCTGCTGTGAGAAAGAAACTCTTCCTCCATACCTAGAGTAATCTTCCTAGTAGTTTTCCTGGGGTATAGAGGAATTTTGGAAGGAGCCAGATTCAGTATGAAAACCTCAGAGAATGATCTACTGCAAATACAGAATCATTCATGGGCAGTGAGTATTAGAGGGTAATGTGGGGTACTTACATAAGCAGAAATACCAGATAGTGGAGAGGTAAGATGTACAAAGTCATTTTTTCCCTAAGCAAATGCAGCCTAGTATGAAGTTTGTACAGCTACTAAAAGGAAATTGTAGAGTAAACCAAAGCATTAAATGGCCCTTGGGGAAGAAGAACAGCTTATTTCAAGCTCACTATGGCTTCAGACACCCATGTTAAAGTTGTCAGTTTCTTCAAGGTCATGCATGAAGCTCTTTCCATATGCAAACCTGGAAGAGGCCTCTCCTCTGGTGCTTTCCCAAAGAGCATACACCACGCCATGACCAGACTCAGAAAACTTTACAGGACTAGTTCTGTGTTTGTCTGATTCCAACAGTGAGAAAGAGAGAACATCCCAGGAGTTTAATCTCTAAGAGATTCTAAGATAAATAGAAACTTCATGATGACTCCAGACCTTTCCACTGTCTTGGGGACTACCCTAATGCTGCAGATCTACTGGACTGGAGCACTGAGAACCCACTTTGGAGTATGATGGGGAACATAAACAACCAATCCCCAAGAGACTGACCTTCATCGTTGGAATCTGTGAACTACTTTTTCACCTGTTGCAGAATGGTACACAAGCTCTATTTTGTCAGTCGGTGCTCTCTTTCCTTCCATCAGTCAACTGCTCCACTAACCTTGTTCCAGTTTCCACTCCTCAGTCTGCCTTGGGTCCAGGTTGCCTGAGACTTCCTTTGTGTCATATTCCTAGTTCAATTGATACCTGAGCATATCTGTGTCTACTGAGTAGCATCCGGTGGTGAAAAACTGAAAATAAGCTCTGAACTAAAATCTAAGGTCTATCACGTATCAGCAAAATGACCTAGAGCCAGTTACTTCACGTCTCTGTGCCTCCATTGCTTTATCTGTAAAATGGATATGACATGTCCTAGCCCCTATGCAAAAGGGTTGATTTAGGAAGATAAATGAGATCAGTTATGGAGCTGATGACACTTGACTCTTTTGATGTATGTGAACAGGAAGCAAAGTATAGTAAAATGAACAAAAACAGGAGGAAGAGATTCTTGGTGGCAAGAACACGGGCTTGGACCATTACTCAGAGAAGTCATGAGATTCCGTTAGACTAGAATTTTCTACTGAGAAAATTTCACTGTTCTCTCTTGGTTAGAGTCAGTGGAATGAATGATGTCTTTCCAGGCCTTCTGGAATCCCATTTTCTTCTCCACAGCCCTTCTAGAATCCCATCTTCTCAGTGAGAGGCAGTGTGATGGAGTTGGGAAACCTGAAGTGCTGCTTTCTTGGCAGTGGGAAGCCAGAAGTTCAAAGAGCTAATTTCCCAACTGTGCTTCTTCACTGTGCTAAAGGGTAGGTACATGAAGACAGCTTGAGAACCGCACCCCTCTTCTGCTCCATCCTTATGTTTCTGTTGCACAAATGCAGCAAAATGAGTAGCAATATTTTCATTGAAAATATGCCTCATGCAAATCAGTTTGGTAAATATGGAATTTAGCCTTTATAAAAGAGCACCTGTTCCCCCCTCCCATTCCTCCATTTAATTTTTGCATTCAGATGGGCTTCGCTCATGCGTCTGCTGAGTTCCATACACCATCGCAAGAGCAGACTGGCTGGTTTTGAATCCAGTCAAACCACAAGCCCCCCTTTCCCCAGAAAAGTCTCTAAAAACTAGAAGCACCTGCAAGTTGGTTTTCTAGTGGTCTGAAGACCATTTCCAGCGGCGTGAAATATATTGAGATTATTAATATAGGAGAAGCATTCAGAGTTGCTACAGGGTATGGTGGGAGAAGTGAGGACCACGGGGCAGCTGTGAGGGTCGCTGAGCTCTGCCTAGGCCTGACCAGCAGCTCCTGGCCCCTCCAGGTGTGGGGACGCTGGGGTTAACTGCTCTGCTCTTGTCATAGAAGAGTTGGGTTTCACTGGGTTCTAGTTTGGTCTGGGTAGTTTTCTTTTTCCCTGACCATCAGAGGGATATTTTAAAACCACAAACAGAACCTGGGGAGAGGAGACCCAATTTGACATCTTTGTACCTTGATGAGGCCACTTTATAGATTTGGATTTAGAGAGGTTGTTGGGTGGGGATTCGCGGCCCAGGAGAGCCTTTCATCAAGGGACAAGCGTCAGTTTCCTGAAAGGGTGTTTTTTGTGGGAGACTTGTCAATAGAAATATCAAACTGTGAATATACAATTGAACTTTATTATCCCTTTTGATTTCATAACTACATAGGTATGACAGACAGAAGCCGATTTGAAAAGAAGCCCACAATTGCCAGCATGTTCGTTGTATGAATCCCTCGGCTGGAAGTTTTTCTGTAAATCGGCATCTTCAGGTAGGGGCTGGGCCGATGCCTCCCACTGACTCTGGAGAAGGGTTTAATTAAGGAACATGAGATCTCTTCCCTGTGCATTGCTGAGGGCAAGTGCCCTCGTGTTCTGAAGTATGGCCCTTGAGATGGCATTGTGGGGCTCCATATTTTCTCCAGCCCAACTCTCATTTCAAAGATTCTTACTTTATGAGTCAAAGCATGTTTTTTTCTTTTCTTTTCTTTCTTTTCTGATTTCTTTTCTCCTTCTCCCTGAAATGGACTAAACCTGGAATTCAAGGGTCCAGCTGTGCTCTTTCTGCCTCTGACATCAGTAGGAAGCCAAAAGGTGGGACATGATTTTCAAACGTTTGGCCTCAACATGAAAATTGTGTCCCACGGAGGAATTCAGAGAGTGGGCCACGCCCTTCTAGGGCAGAGGGATCAAAGTCAAACCACAGGCCCCCACTCTTCTCCATTGCTTGAGGTAACAGGAAGTGGGGCTCCTTCCAGAGCTTAGTTTTGACACTTGTTATCTAATTCTTTCCATCCCAAAGCCTACACCTTGGTAAGAGAAAGACATTTTCAGATGCTTTGTGAATAAAAATGTAACTAAAGATGTTTTCAATTGAGTAAGGATGCTTTCAACTGAGTGTTAGAAATCACATGGGTTGGTAAAGTAAAAAGCAAGTGATCTGGTGAAGGGTCACAGAAACCCAGGTCAATATAAGAAGTGTGACCTGAGACCAGGCATTTACTCTGTTTCTGCAACCAGACAAGAAAGGACTGGAGCAAATGATCTGTTAAATATCCTTTTGGTCATCTGCTGTAATTGCTATGACTGCAGTGAGCTGTTGAGGAGTCATGGAGATACTGAGAAGGGTTCAAATGTAGTCAGAGCTGAAAATGTGCTCCAAAAGGACAAGGAAAGTTAGGTGGGGGTGACACAGGATTTCCACTTTATCTGTAATTTCTTTCTTCTCTTACTTTCCAGGATACTACATTCTCATATTAATGGTGCAGTGACAAATCCATTTGAAATTCAGAAAACGCTAATGTAGGTATGGCCTTTAAGTTATTATGCACCAAAATAACTGCTCACACCGAATGAGTTGTAAAGCAATGCAGATTATGGTATTGTTTATATAAAATGTGCTCATGTTTAAACTATTCTGTTTCTTTTCTATAGGCATATATATACATATATATACATAGAGAGAGAGAGGGTGATGTAAGTACACAGCAAAATATATGGATGTGTTTATATCCAACTTATGCATGTTTATTTCACTGTCACTGTCAGTGTCATCCCATTGGAGTTGCTCGAGCAGGCACCAGTAACATCTCCATTGTGAGACTTGTTGTTACTGTTTCTGGCATATTGAATAGACCACAGGGATCTTGCCAGGCTCTGCCGTGCGGGCGAGATACTTTCGGTAGCTTGCCGGGCTTTCTGAGAGGGGTGGAGGAATCGAACCTGGATCGGCTGTGTGCAAGGCAAATGCCCTACCCACTGTGCTATCGCTCCAGCGCATGCTTATTTCAGGAACTAGAAAGTGTGTATTGGGTAATAGTGATTCATAATTATTTTGGATATATCTTTAATACTTCAGGATCTTATAAGAATAATTTATTTATGAATTTCTTAACTAATAAAGTCATAAAATGAAATTTCTTCCTTTCTCACTTTCTCTCTTTCTCCCTTCCTTCCTTCCTTCTTTCTTTCTTTCTTTCTTTCTTTCTTTCTTTCTTTCTTTCTTTCTTTCTTTCTTTCTTTCTTTCTTTCTTTCTCTGTTTCTTTCTTTCTCTCTTTCTCTCTCTTTCTTTCTCTCTTTCTTTCTTTCTCTCTCTCTTTCTCTCTCTCTTTCTTTCTTCTTCCTTCCTTCCTTCCTTCCTTCCTTCCTTCCTTCCTTCCTTCCTTCCTTCCTTCCTTCCTTCCTTCCTTCCTTCCTTCTTTCTTTCTTTCTTTCTTTCTTTCTTTCTTTCCCTTTATTTTTTTTATCTTCCTCACACACATAGACGCACACACATTTTACCCAAAATTTGCAACATAGAGAGATTTCAAAAGTGTAGGTACTCAAAAACTACAGAATTACCCTTAAGTAACTCACATCCTGGGGGAGCTGTCCATAACTACTAGGCCACTTGAACCTTGCCGTCCTTGAATGCCTTCCTCAACATACCCTCCGCACATCACAGCAAATCTCCTTCCAAGTATCTCTTTGGACCCGGCTTTGGAGATCCCTGAGACAGACACTATCCTGACATCGCAAAGATTGTACCCCAGAGGCATCACTCTGAGCACCTTGTACAACTTGCTCTTTCTTACCCACTTGTCTTCTCTCACTCCCAAGGAGCCTTTCTTACTTTTCTTCTGTGAGCAGGCCCTGAGTAGCTGGAAGCTTCCTGAGATAAACCCAGCAACATTAGACTGCCTGGGCAAGGACACACAGCATCCACATTAGTCACCACTAACATGGGAGTCGCTTATGCCAAGTACAGATGGAAGTCACTGCTGTGAATTCTGATGCGATTCCGCATCATACTAAGGGGAGAAAGAAAATGAGTTTCTCTCCCATATAGGAAGTACTAGACATGGCTTAGTGTCTCCTACACTTCTAGACACAGAAGGGAAAATGATTTGCCATTATGCATTAAAGACCTTTCACCAAGCTATGCCACTTCTAGGCATCTTAATGAAAGGAATCAAAAATGAAGTTAGAGGGCTGGAGCAATAGCACAGCAGGTAGGACATTGCCTTGCATGCGTCCGACCCGGGTTCGATTCCCAGCATCCCATATGGTCCCCTGAGCACCACCAGGAGTAATTCCTGAGTGCAGAGCCAGGAGTAACCCCTGTGCATCGCCGGTGTGACACTAAATAAATAAATACACAAATAAATAAATAAAAATAAATAATGAAGATAGAGCTACAGCTGCTCATCATGTGATTATTTATTGCAGTTCAATGTGAAGATAGTTTCATATGATGTGATTCTTTCAAATGATGATACTAGACAACCAAAAGGGATGGCAGTTTTTCTAAGTGCCTGGCATGCTGATGGCTATATTTTAAGGAAGTAGAAATAAAAAATGTATCATGATATTTCTCTAACTAGGAAAGTGCAAGGAGAATAAAGCTAGAATAATATAGGGGAGGAGGAAAAGATAAGCGCAAAGAGGGGTCTTCAGGAGTGAAAAGCACAGAGTTAATTGATGCCAGTCAGCCCAAGGCCCTTGGCATTCTATCCATCGGTCCTGGGAATAAAGGGAAGAGGGAGCAGACAATTCAGTTGACGATGTGGGAGGCAGAATCTCACACAGCTGCTTTACCCACAGCTGGATCACTTTGCAGTGTTGACAGTTTGAAGAAAGAGAAAGACAAATAGGAACTAAGACCTCGTCATGGGCTGGGAACTAAGCAGATGGGAAGTGACCCACCCACCCCTGCAGCCTTGGTTTGATTAGTAGAAGTTACTGATTTAAACTTGAATTTCAGACCTATAATTTCTATCTTTTAATGAAGTTTTCGTTATTTGGAGTTTTTCCTCTCCCTTTCCCAGGGTATCTATGTTTTTTTTTTAACCAATATTTATTTCTAAATGTTTTGCTTCATGTTTTGAAAAAATCTTCATAATTAAAATCGCCCTAATATATATTTTTTTCTCTGAGGATTACATACACCATACTCATACTGGCCTCTTCTTACCATCCAAGCCAAATAATAAGCAAACTCTTTGTATCAGTGATAATCCACGCTGGTATACATAGAAGTGAAGTGGTAGATTAGTTATTATTTAGTGGACTTCAGCTGGGTAGACAATTGCCTAACTGTTACCATAAACTGAAATTTGTCTTCTTTAAAAATGTCCTTTTCTTTCTCTCTTTTTTTGTGGCCAAAAATATGTGACTGACAGCAACAATTCTTCCTTTCACTTTGGCCAAAATCGTCTTGTTACCGAGACTTAGGTCAGATGTCAAGTAATTAAGAGGATGATATTAACACGGCCATTGGAGAACTCTCTGTTCTGAAAGCATCTATTTTGGAACTCCTGCAGGTGGCTGCCACTCACAAAGCCTGTCAGATGTACTGGGATGCCAAGGGGTTCAAGCACTGCTTGTGTTTTTCAAATGTTATCTAAGGAATCTTTTCACAAATCTCTGCTTTTGTTCGACATAATTTTTGTGGCTCTTAAGGGCTGAAATGCAACTGAACAATTTTAAAGAAACCAAACTATGACAAAGGGAATAATAGGCCCTTATTATAAAACCTTCTCTTCTTTCTCTTTCTGTCCCTTCTCCACCTTTGATCCCCTGCCCTAGCATGACTGATACTACTTACGTCTGTGCATGCTGCAAGTTTTAGGGGTTTTGGTTGCACTGATTCAATAGAATATCTCAAGCACTATGAACATATTCAATCATAAATCTGGGAAATTAATAAAAAGAATATGAAGACACTTAAAAGCAGGGCTTGGCTCATGAATAAGGGTCATTGGTATATCACCCACTTGATAGCAGTTATGATTTTCATAGCATGAGGAGACTGGTGAATGTGATAACATTCAATGACTGGCGGAAGAAAATTACTTCAAATAACTTTTGCCCTTGAAATTATTAGTGAATGTGGAAAAAATAGAAATACATCTTTTTTTCCATTTTAATTGGTTGTTTTCCTCTTCATTTTTCAAAGCCTTCTATTACTTGAAAAAAATCAAAATTTGCACTAGTTTCTTATTCCTTCTATATGTATTAATAATGATAGTGATTACTGATGTTTATTAAGTCATTACTCTATGCAGGACATAGAATTAAACCCTTTATACATATTAATTTATTTAATAGCCACACCAGCCCCCTGAGGTCAGTGTTGCCATTATTTTCATTCTTTAGAGGAGGACATTTGCCCGGGGGCCACAGCCAATAAAAGCAGCAAAGGCCTATTCAGGACCCAATATTTCAACTCCTGATCCAGTGCTCTTAGCTATGGTAATGAATCATAAATAAGCATTTTTTCATTCTAGGAGATGCTGATGTATATACATAAACATAACTCATTCCCATAAAAATAGACACATTAGATTCAATTATGGTTTTCATTTATAAAATTTGACACATTAGACATTCAATACCATTTATATAGTTAACTGAACCTTTGCAAAATATCATTTCTGTGCTTAGTAGAAAGTGCTTTTACTTTTTTGTTGTTGTTGTTGTTGTTGTTTCTTTTTTTGGCACACTAGGCAGTGTTCAGAGCTTACTCCTAGCTCAGGCACCCTTTCTGGCAGTGCTCAGGGCAAATGTCCTACCCACAGTGTTATTTGCTCCAGCTCCTTTCATTTTATTTTTCAGAATTCTTAGACGTGATTGCCTTTGCCCTTCATTATTTTCTTCAATGAAAGGGCTAATTAACACTTACTTGAAGATTAAATCAAATATAGCAGCTATATGAGATCTTCATGGAGGTGATAAAACCTTTCTCCGAAGAACTAAACTGATCTAGGAAATTTGTTCCTAGGAAAGTGAATCCAGATAATGAAACATGTCATTGTCCCTCTGATATCCCCTATATCCACCTCTTCTACTGTCCATGATGAGAACTAAAGATCAATAAAGATCTCCAGTTCTAGAAACCAGAAGATCATGGGATAGGCATGAAGTGAATGACCCCCAAATAGCAGGCCCTCTTGAAAATTGCTGGTGGTAGTATCTTAAAGCTAGAACTTAGGCTACAAAAGTCAAAAAATGAAGTTCAGAGTAGTCTGATAACCCCCAGGTCAGCTCAGCAAGTCACAGTCGGCAGTTAATGCATGAGTTTGCAGAAAACCCAAAAAGAATGACTGCAGGAAGGTGACAGTGAGTGTGGGCCAGAAAAGGAAATTGAAGAAATCAGGACTTTCCATCCTCGCTCTCAAATGTTGGTATCTGCTGCCACTCGGTCACTTGGTCACTTTCGGTGTTTCCTTTCAATCATGAAACTCAATCTTGGTCCAGATTCTATTTTAAAGGAAAGAAAAAGGTATTAGGGAAATATGAAAGCTTCCATAGAACAAATTTTTTCAATTTCTTTACCATAAAAAGAAAATGTGAGAGCTTTGTATTTATAAATTTCTGTGCCTAAGGTTTATGATTTAGTTTGGTGGTTTGGACAGCTCTGGGCAATATCAGTTCAATTATGATGGAAACCACATCTGCATTAAAAAACAAGGTCATGAGTATGTGAGAAAGAGGCAGAGCCACAGCTTCCAAGTAAATTAGAAACCTGCTGGCTCAAGCCTCCAGGACAAGACTAAATGCAAGAATAAGTAAACTGGGTCTAGGGACTGAGCCTTAATGACAGAACATGCTGCCCAAAGCTCTCTCTGTTTGACTGCCTTAGAGGCATCAACTTGACCTCTAACAAAGGTTCTTCATACCCCCCCCCATTTATTTCTCTCTTTTATTTTGTTTTACCATAAAATTAATAGCTAGTAATTTCCCAGTTACAAAATCAGCCTTCAATTCCAAACCTGTTCCTTCAGGCTAGTACATTACATGAATGGTTTATAAAGCTCATTGTTATGTTTCCTGTAGAGACCAAGAAAATCCATAATATTGCTATTTGACCAAAATCATTAAATTTCCTCACTTTTTGTGGAAATTAGTTAATAGTTTCCTATTATCTCAAGAAATAAGAAAGTACCTAACAAATATCATCTACCTCAAATACTGCTTATATGCTCACATTCATAATACTAATTACAATTTTTCTTTGTTTCTTCCTAAATAACTTTAGAATCTTAGAGAATTCTAAAGACAAATGAATTCTAGGAACCCAATAAATATAGGTGGTGGCTGGATTTTCTCTGAAATAGAGTACATAGTATTTTAGAAATTTCTGTACACAATGCTATCTTTTATGCCTCTTATCTTAAAGACAACTTTATTAAAGCATTAGCACATTGATGTTCATGTCTAATTTTAGTGGCATAATATGCCATCAGAGTAGGGTTTAAACTAGTATAAATACCTGGATCAGTATGACAATTTTTAAAAATTGGGTTTCTAGACATGAATAAATTTTCTTAGAGGAACTTTGTCTTCACGGCTTGTTGGAAGACACAGGGGAGAGGGGAAAGGAAAGGAGTGTATTTTATTTATTTATTTAATTAATTCTTTACTGGGTGTCTATTTTATTTCTTAGCAATAGCACAGCGGTACGGTGTTTGCCTTGCACACAGCCAACCTGGGTTCGATTCCTCGGCCCTACTCAGAGAGCCTGGCAAGCTCCAAGAGTATCTAGCCCACACGGCAGAAACTGGCAAGCTACCCGTGCTGTATTCAATATGCCAAAAACAGTAAGAAGTCTCACAATGGAGACATTGCTGGTATCCGCTTGAGCAAATCAATGAGCAATGGGATGACAGTGAACAGTGACAGTGAACTGTGATGCTATCCTTATCTATTTACTTCTCTCTCTACCTTCTTCACCTTAAGTGATTTTAGTTATCAGTGTCTGCTATCATTTTATTTTGTCATAATCTGTTTGTCAGTTTAATATTCTTATATAGTATCATTGTCATCCCGTTGCTCATCGATTTGCTCGTGTGGGCACCAGTAACATCTCCATTGTGAGAGTTTTTGTTGCTGTTTTTGCCATATTGAATATGCCACGGGTAGTTTGCCAGGCTCTGCCTTGCAGGCAGAATACTTTCGGCAGCTTGCCGGGCTCTCCAAGAGGAATGGAGGAATCAAACCCAGGTCAGCTGCATGCAAGGCGAACACCCTACTTGCTGTGCTGTTGCTCCAGCCCACACAAAAAGCACACAAAATACTTCACAAATGAGTGCACCATGTCTGTCCCTCTTCTATGTCTGTCCCTCTCTTTCTGACTCATTTCACTTAGCATGATACTTTCCATGTCTATCCACTTATTAGCAAATTTCATGACTTCATCACTTCTAGCATTTGCATAATATTCCATTGTGTAGATGTACCAAGTCTCTTTAACCAGTCATCGTATAGAATAACATAACATGAGGCTGACACCCAATGACAGTAGATACAAGGGCCAGGGGGATTGCCCCATAGCTGGAAGCCTGCTTCATGAGCAGAGGGGAGAAGGCAGCTGGAATAGAGAAGGGATCACTAAGAAAATGATGGCTAGAGGAATCGGTAGGGATGAGAGATGTGTGCCTGTGTAAAAAACACAAAAATAAAAAGAAGGGGGCGCCACACCAGGGAGGTTGAATGGCGATGACAAGGCAGGTGAAGGAAGGAACGGAGCCAAGATGGTTGGTCTCACTCGCAGTTTATTCCTATCTTCCCTCTATCCACTCTCCACCCCCTCTCCTTCTCTCGGAACCCCTTTTATTGATCATGGCACTTCCAAAGGGCGCAATACATTGACATCACCAAAGGCACCAAAAGATGTTACAGGAACAACATTGAGGCAACATTATTCTCTTGTATCTGCAGGCCAGTAACCTAGGCCTCTGGAAAGAAGATACAAAACCAAAACCGAAGCCTTCCTTGGGCTGAAAGCACTTGGATTTACATCCCAAAAACCGGGCTGGGCTGCCACATGAAATCTACATGTCAATTACAAACTAGGCAGCACCTGAAATCTACATCCCAAAGACTAGGCTAGGCCAGAGCCTGGAATCTACAATGTCAAGTCAGGCCTGGCTAGCACCTAAGATCTGCATGTCAAAGACCAGCCAGGCTTCTGTGAGAAAAGGAAAACTGCCTCTGAAATTATTTCCAGAAGGCAGCTGAAAAAGGGAAAATATTCCTGTCTGCAGTACAGTGTCTCCAACATCTCCCCCCTTTTTGTTTAGGACAGATTTTAACCATCATAACAATTCAAGCTTAAAATAAAATGCTAGGCACAAAAAGTTCAATAACAATAACAGAACACCTATTCTCTAGGACAGATACTCTTTCAACAGGACCCATCCAATGATGAAATCCCATGGTTGTGTTTCTCCTCTCCTTGTCCAACAAACATATAAGCATTCATAATATTAATCATTTTGTATGGGCATAGCAAGAGATGCATTATGCTTTTAGAATTGCTCTCCTGGGGTCACCTCGATCTCAGACTACAGCGCTCAGGCCAGATTAGTCTTTCCTAGCCCTAGCAGGGCCCTAGTCTCGTTGCTGCTTTTGGATCATGACATGCCCATGACCAAGCTCTTAACATATAGTTAAGCATTAGGCGCTTTGGCCAGGCCCATCTCGATGCCAGGGTAGCACACAACTCACCGCTTGCCCTGGGTCCGTCCCGTCCCCCGTTGGGACCCTGTTTTTGAGGGTGCTAGGAAGTAAGGCCAGCTGAGGCTTAAGTCAAGAAAGCAGATGCCCGGGAATGAATAATATTTGAAGCCAATTAAATCCCATGTTACCAAAGCATATTAATAAATGTCTTTCTTTGTCCATACAAAAAGGATATTGTTTTAAGGTAAACTATTCAAAAGACATAAGAGAGGAGAAAGACAATATTAACTTAAAGACAATATTAACTTACACTGTCTTAGCAAGGTCTGACCCTACAAATTAACAGTGTTTGATTAGAGGAAGAGCAGATAAACTGGTAGAAATGGTTACAGATAAACAAAGGAATGGGAGTGACTCGGGAGCACTTTGATGGGTGTGACTGATAAACCTAAGCTCCTTGATTCCAAGGGGAGCAGGACATACCAATGTAGTCTAGAATTGTTTAGAGATTATTACCAGATAAACCCAAACTCTGTGGCAAGGGAGAAAGGACAAACCAAAGTCAGGCCTAACATATTTAGAGCTATATTCCAACATGTGCCGAAAGTAAATAATGGACCAAACATGATGGCTCTCAGTGTTTGTGTTGCAAGCCATTATGGCCCAAGAGAAGAGAGAAAGTATGGGATATAGTGTCTGCCATGCAGGCAGGGGGAGGGCGGGAAAGGGGGAAGTATACCCGGGATATTGGTGGTGGGAATGTGCACTGGTGGAGGGATGGGTGTTTGTTCATTGTGTGATTGTAACCCAAACATGAAAGCTTGTAAGTATCTCACAGTGATTCAATAAAATTTAAAAAAAACAACTCAAAGTACTACTCAAATATAAGATGATATCCTGTTGTTCCTGATGTGTGGCAGAATGTTATCAGACTGAGGACAGTCAGCCAGAGAGAAAGGGACAAATACAGAATGATCAGTTACATGTGGGATATAAATAAACATAGAAAGGGAATGAAGGGAATGAGAAAGCCACAAACAGATGCCTGTCTTTGGAAACTCTGGAGCTCATTCATCAACGTGGTTTGTCACATGCCTCAGGCAACCACAAGCTAACGTCCGAGCTCACAAAGCTGTGCAGAGAAGTGATAAAGGAAGACCTCAAAGAGAGAAGAGCAGCAGTATTAGCCAGTGCAGCACAAGCTGGGAAAAGTACTCACAACGCTCGCCTATCCTTAGCCAACTACAAGAGCAAGATGACTGCCCTTCGATGTCCTGATGGATCTATCACATCTTCCAGAAAGGCAATGAAGAGGATTATTCATGACTTCTACTCAGATCTCTTTGACAGCCATGTCCACCTGCCCACATACCAAATTCCGCAGGATGGATATGTCGTTCCCAACGTCCTCCCTTCCAAAATCCTACATGCCATTTCGTTGCTAAAGACACATATAGCACCTGGTCCGGACAAGGTCAGACCCAAACACCTGAAGAATTTGCTGCCAGTACTCATCAATACGCTGGCTCAGCTCTTCACATGCTACCTGTCTGAATGCAAGGTTCTATCTCAGTGGAAAACCAGTAGGACCGTTCTGTTGTACAAGAAGGCAGACATCCATGACATCGGCAACTATCACCCAATCTGCCTGCTGTCTGTCGTCTACAAGTTGCTCACTTGTGTCATCCTGAATAGAATAGGCAGAACACTAGACGAAGGACAACCATGTGAGCAAGCCAGTTTCCAAAGGGGATTCAGCACAATAGACCGTATCCACACAGTAACCAAACTCATTGAAGTTTCGTGAGAGTTCAAGATGCCGCTCTGTCTAACGTTCATCGACTTAAAGGCCTTCGATTCTGTTGAGACTGAAGCAGTCATCGAAACCTTAGCCAAACAGGGTGTTCAAACTCAGTATATTGAAATCCTCCGAGAGCTGTATTGTGGATTCACCAACAGGATCTCACCATTCTACAAGGAAGTGATCATTGATGTAAAGAGAGGGGTGCAGCAGGGTGATACCACTTCACTGAAACTCTTCAGTGCCACCCTCGAGAACATCATGCGACAACTGGAATGGGAAGGAATGGGAGTGAAGATAGATGGTCGGCAATTACACCACCTCTGCTTCGCTGATGACATCGTTCTCATAACGCCAAACATTAGCCAAGCGGCACAAATGCTGGCCAACTTCGACCATGAGTGTGGAAACGTCAGATTGCAGCTGAATCTCAACAAGACGATGCTCGTGAAAAATGAACTAGTCCCTGAAGCTCCATTTGCTCTCAGTGGAACGAACATCTCCAAATGCAGCAGCTATGTGTACCTGGGTCGAGAAATCAACATGAGGAACGACTTGGCGCCAGAACTGCGGAGGAGGAAGAGAGCAGCGTGGAATTCTTTCAAGAACACCGAAGAAGTGGTTAAGAGGACGAAGAACCTCCGAATCCGAGCACATCTTTTCGATTCCACCATTCTTCCTGCACTAACATATGCCTCAGAGACCTGGGCCCTACACAAACAGGATGAGAACGCTATTCAGGTATCCCAAAGAGGAATCGAAAGAGCTATGCTAGGAGTATCACATTTCACTCACGTGAGAAAAAGAATCCGGAGTCCTGACCTTCTGACTTCCGTCGATGGTCAAGAATCAGGGACGCTGTCTTGTTTGCCAAGGCATCAAAAATCAGATGGGCCAGTCATGTAATGCGATTCAGAGATGACTGCTGGACTAGAGCTGTTACCGACTGGATTCCACGGGACATCAGAACACTGCATGGCTGCCCACCAACTAGATGATCAGATTTCTTCGTCAGATCCCTGAAAGAATGATCTGAGGCTCTTCCTGTTCCTGGAGCAAGCAGTTATCATTGAGCTGCACTAGCACACGACAGGGACAAATGGAGACATTACTAGAGCCTGCTCAAGCAAATCGAAGATCAACGGGACAACAAGTGACAAGTGACAAGAAAGGGAATTAAAAAAAGACCAATGCTAACAGACTGAGAGTTGGCCTACAGAACTAAGTTTGCTAAGGGGGTGCATAGAGAAAGATTTGAGATAGTGGTGAAGAGAAACAAACACTTTGGTGGTAGGTGTGATGCAGGAACACTGTAGATCTGGAACAAAGAAAAACTGAATCAAGTTGAGGGAAATTTTTTTTATTATAGGCTCTAGAGTCTGTTTATTTTTCACTGATAAACTCTCTGTGGGCAGAGAGTCTCTTGCCCACACGCCTGGCTATCTTCCCCGGGGCCCCTTAGAGGGGATCCTCCCTGCCCCCCTGCCCCCAGCAGAGCTCCTGGTGGCCAAAGACCACCGGAACCTAGCCACAGCCATGCTCAAGGCCCCTCTCCACATGTTTGGACAGGCCTCATGCATGAAAGTACAGGCAGAGGAACCCAGGTGTGTGTAATCCTATCAACTGCCAACATCCAGAGACTTAAAAGCAAGCTCCCAGGAGCACGTGGCCACAAAGCGGCCACGCAATATTTTATAATCTACTTTTCCCTCTGGGAGAAACTCGCAAGCCACTGAGAGCTTCCTGCCCACATGGGACAGCCTCGCAAGCTTCCCATGGTGTATCTATATGCCAAAGCCAGTAACCAGCTTAATCTCATTCCCCTGACCCTGAAAGAGCCTCCAATGCGGCATCGTTGGGGAAGCCAAGGAGAGGCTTCTAAAATCTCAGGGATAGGACGAATGTAGAGGTTACTGAGACCACTTGAGCCACTCGATGATCAACGGGATTTTGTGATTCGTAATACTCTGTGGTCTTAGGTGTAGGATAACATAGCCTCAGGTAGTTTAGGTTTATTGGGTTACTCCCATCACAGTGCTCCCATTCATCTGTATTTATTTGTAACTTCTTTCTTTGTGTTCTGTTGACTTGTAAATATTATTTTTCCCTTCTCCTTGAGTCCTTTGCATAGTTTATTCAGAGCCCTTTTGTATGGGCACAGGAAGACTGTAGCAAATGCTATGCTTTGTAACCTGGGAGTCATTTGACTCTACATGATATTTTCCTTCTGGACATCTGTTCTATCTACATAAGCCTCAGCTGCCCTTACTTCCTAGCACCCCCAAAAGCAGGGTCCCGACGAGGGATGGAATGGACCCAGGGCAGCTGTCAGTTATGTGCTACCCTGGCATCGAGATGGGCCTGGCCAAAGTGCCTAATGCTTAACTATAAGTTAAGAGCTTGGTCATGGACAAATGCTGTCATGATCCAAAAAGTTATAACTAGATTCGGACCCTGCTAGGGTTAGGAGTGATTAATCTGGCCTGAGTGCTGTAAGCTGAGTCTGCAGCAAGATGTTCCCAAAAGAGCTGCCCCCGCAAACTTCAATGTATCTCTTATTGTGTCCATACAAAAATAACTAGTATTAAGACTTGATGGAGTTTTTGGACTGAGGAAAGGATAAAAACACCTTAAGAGGTATTTTGCCTGCTGGTATTCAGGAAGAGCTTTGGAATGCCCCTAGGTGGTGTTTCCTTTGAACCTGGTGGGCCCTCAGGAAGGGCTTTCTTATGTTGATTTTTGCTACCAGACTGTGTGTAGCCTAGAGGGCAAGGTGGAGAGAGAAAAGTAGGGGGAGAGACTAGTGAAGAAGAGGAGAATTCAGAGAGCAGGGATGGAGGAGAGAGGAGCTAGAGAGGAAGAGTGCTGGGGGAGAGAGAGGAGACAGGAGAAATGGGGAGCTCAGAGAGACTGGAACAGGCATGTGGAGAGAATGGAATAAACAGCAACTGATCAATCAACCGGCTTGGCCCTCGTTTCCTCTTTCGTCTGCCCCATGGCCCGGGCAGCTCTGGCTGGGCGAGCGGCCCGGACTGACCCCCTGAACCCGGAGGCGGCCTATGGGGATAGCCACCAGGGTTCTCCCCTGGGTCACCCCCTGGCAGAAATATTTTACATTAGGAAATTCATGAATGTCTAAAGGCCTGGTTTTTTCATTCGTAAAAGAGGGAGTTACTTTTTAGTGCCATTGTGAAGATTAAATGAAGTTATTCATGGAGTGATAGCACAGCGGGTAGGGTGTTTGCCTTGCACATAGCTGACCTGGTTTTGATCCCCAGCATCTTATATGGTCCCCCAGCACTGCCAGGAGTGATTTCTGAGTGCAGAACCAGGAGTAACCCATGAGCATCACCCAAAGCCAAAAAAAAAAAAAAAAGTGCAAGACTGAGCCAGAGAGATAGTACCTTGAGTACTTGCCTTGCATGAAATCAACTGAGGTCCAGTCCTCGGCACCTGAGCCTTACCAGGAGTGGTTCCTGAGCACAGAGCCTGGAGTAACCCTTGAGCACTGCCCAGAGTAGCACCAAAACAAAATAAAATAAATAAGAATAATTTTTTTTATAAAGGCAGTGGAAGGTGAGATAACCATGGAGCCAGAAATGAACTTTTAAAAAGGAATATTATGGTTACAGAAAAGAATGAGCAAGAAGAGTATCAAAAAAAGGTTGAAGATAGTACAATTAAAGAGGTGATGAATTGTGAAAGAACTTGTTAGTCATTATATGAAAATTGGATTTTACTCTTAACCAGAAGATTTTAACAGAGGAAGTCCAGGATGCTCCATGGTCAGCATGGTAGGAAGAAGTTGCCAAGTTAAGGTGTGATGGTTTTAGACCAGGGAAGTGAAAATGGTTTCACTTTTAAAAATGTGATTTGGAGTTACAGCCAATTGGATTTGATGGTGGAGAAATCACATAAAAAAAGTGAATTAGAGCTACAGAAATGTTTAGGAATTGGATAATGAAGACCTAAACAACAAGCATTCACAATGAGAACACAAGGGCAGAATTTGAGGTATTTCTTTGAGTTGTTAAAACTGGAGGTAAAAGATATGTATGGTTTTAGCAGAAGTATTACTTGAATTGATAAGATCACCCAGGTAGGTATTTAGTAGACTGTGGAGAAGACGAGAGAGGTGAAGATATGAAGGAAGAGATCATAGAACATGGGATCATAGGCAGAGGATGAATGAGTATGAACTATAAGATATACTAAATTTGGACATTAGCTTGAATGAATGAATGTGGTAGATTTGCAAACAGATGGTCTGATGCCTAAGATCTGCCCATGCTGTTTGCCTGCCAGGATGTCTAGAATAAATTGTGTTTAGATGCCATCAGGCTTGTCATATGTTCTCTACCCTCTACAAGTCTTATCACTCTTGCCTTTGAAAATTCAGCACTAGAGGTCACTTATTAGGTGACTGCACTGAACATTTGAATTTTTGTGAACCCATTTTATGCACTGAAACCATTTTCATCTGAACACATTGGTAGTTTGGCTACTCTGAACCTCGAGAAGGGAGTGATGTTGAATTTTCAGGTGAATTCTCCAATTTTGGGCTGTCAGATATTCTTTTCTGCAAAGAGTCCCTTGGAATTTTATGATACAGTGGCCCTGCTTTCATTTTTCAGATTTAGAAATGGATCAGTTTCAGAGCTTGTTGACTTAGGGATGTTAATGCTAAAACTAACAAGTGGCTAATATTTATTTGGCACTTTCTGACAGCTCTAAGTGCTTTCCATTAATTACTTCACTTTTATATAGCATATATAGTATATATTTTTTCCCTCCCCGCCCCAAAAAGAGCCCCAGCAGCTGAAAACATCCAGAACCCAGCCACAGCCATGCTCAGGGCCACTCTCCACATAATCAGAGGAGCCTCATGCATGAAGGAACTGGCAGAGGAATCCAGGTATGCAGGACCTGGGACTGAAATCTCCAAGCCTGCTCGGACTGGAACTGGGCCTCCTCCAGCCAGATCCCCCATTTTCCAGTAGCATTGCAGTCACAACCCACAAACTGCCCTGGTGCCATGTAATTCCATTAGTGGCCAAGATCCAGAGACTATAAAACAAAGCTTCCAGAAGAGTGTGGCCGCATTTGCAGCCATGCGACATCTTATAGTCTAGCCCACAGATATAGCTAAAGCAGCACACATGTGTTTAGTTTTAACATACTTGCTTGTATTCTCTTGTATACATTTTCCATCGCTCTTGGAGAGCCCAGCAAGCTACGGAGAGCCTGGAAAGCTCTCCATGATGTATTTGATATGCCAAATACAGTAACAATAATGGGTCTCATTCCCCTGACCCTGAAAGAGCCTCCAATACAGCACTGTTTGGAAGGACGAGTAAGGAGAGGCTGCTAAAATCGATGAACAATGGGATGACAGTGACAGTGACAGTGATAGTATATATTTAAGTGAGATAATCCATTGCTTATATTTTCCTTCAGATTTATTTCACTTCACATAATTCCCTCAACATTCTTCCATTTTTCTACAATTGGCTAAACTAATTTTCTCTTTTTTTTTTTTCTGAGGGTGTGGGATTGGGCTCTGGGCCAGAGCCAGCAGTGCTCAGATATTACTCCTGGCTCTGTCCTCAGAGATCCTTCCTGGAATGTTGGGCATTGAGCCAAGGTTAGCAATGTACAAGGCAAGAACCTTGTACATTGTGCATCTTGTATACCTTTGAATGCTGTACTATCACTCAAGTCCTAAGTTTTATTTTTGATAGACAAATAGTATTCCATCATCTGGATGTCATATAACTTCTTTACCCACTCAACTATCCACCACCACTCATAGCTTTTTCCAAAATGATGGCAACAATTTTTTTTTCTTTTTGGGTCACACCCGGCGATGCACAGGGGTCACTCCTGGCTCTACACTCAGGAATTACCCCTGGCGTTGCTCAGGGGACCATATGGGATGCTGGGAATTGAACCCAGGTAAACCGCGTGCAAGGCAAATGCCCTACCCGCTGTGTTATCACTCCAGCCACTGATGGCAACAATTTACACTCAGAAGTACTTTTAATTTAATTTGTTCAATTGAAAGTCCAGAAGCAAGGTATTGGGAAAAGTGCCTGCCCAAGATTGTGTAATTATTTAAAAAGAAAGCCCAGACTAAAGTAGAGCCTAGGATTCCTCTCAGCCCTTAAATGCCCTCATTTTCCGAGACCTTCACATCACCATCAGATACTGTTGGAGCTTCTATTCTGCTCCAGTTTGGGGAGGTCAAGCAGTTTCAACTTTATAGCCAGAACCTTGCAGGCTGGTAGGTCATGCAAGGGCCTACAGGAGTATGTGTCACCCACTGCAGTCATTTTCACTTGGGAACTGAGAGCTCTGAGTTCCCAAGCTTGACAGACCCTTTCAGTCTGTCAAGCCCCTCCTCACCGCCCCCTTTGAAGGCTTTTCTTTAGTCAGAAAAGCTTAGGTTTGTGTCTGTTTCTCACTGACCTGAGCTCAGAGTGCCCTAGTAAGACAGCCGGACCACCTCCCCCCCACACACACACATACACACACACAACACAATGCTGATATTCTTGTTCCTCCTGATCCAATTGGCTGCTTTGAAGGAGGCTGACAGTCTGGAAGGACTACAAAATTTGCAGTTTCTAGTGCAAAAATAAAAATGCAGGTTCTTTGTTCATAAATTTGGGGGTGCAGCTCAAAAGAAAATGCTGTTGAAGAGGACAAAATATAAAACTCCCCCTTTCTTCTGTATCCTTTCTTCCAACTTATTGTGTTTTTTATTTGTTATTTAATCTCATTCTAAGGAAAAATTTTAATTTCAAATTATTGGCATGGATTTTGCTCTTCATCTTTATATTGTGCTTCTGATTTTAAATGCAAATATAAGAACTTTTTTTAAAAAAAAAACATTTAACTTGTATGTGGAATCCCTGAAATGTTTATTTGTATTTCCCAGGCAAAGCATGCATATGTATTTCATTGTTTTCTGAACAGTGGAAATACCACACTAAACTGTGCTATTCTTATTTTGCTTTTTGCTGATATAAGCATGTTCTACCCATACTCTCTATTAATAACTTCAGTTATTGATGAGTAAAAAAGGACTGGTGTATGACTTGCCCTAGCTTTTCCTTTTCATGTCATCATTCTCAGCATTAGTGGTTGGTTAACACCAAGAAGGAGCAAGGGTGAGGAAGAATAAGATGATATTATTTGGTGTCTTATAAAACACTATTTCCTTCTTTCTGTCTTGGAATCAATTTCTGGTTTAAATAGAAAATATGGTCTCAGCAATTTTCCCATCCCCATTCATACAAGTCATAGGAGTAATAGTCTTACCTATGATTCTCTTGAATTTCATGGAACTTCTGTGTGTCTCGAATCCATCCACAAGGAATTCTGAGTTCATGTTCTGGTGAATATTATATGTGGAGCACAGCGGTAGGGCATTTGCCTTGTAGGTGGCCAACCCAGGTTCGATTCCTTCGCCCCTCTCAGAGACCCCGGCAGCTACCAAGAGTATCTCACCCACGCGGCAGAGCCTGGCAAGATACCCATAGAGTATTCTATATGCCAAAAACAGTAACAACAAGTCTCACAATGGAGATGTTACTGCTACCCACTCGAGCAAATGGATGAGCAATGGTATGACAGTGACAGTGACAGTAATGGAGCATCAAGGGATAGTAAACATATTTAATTGCAGTATCTGCTCTGTTCACACACATTTCACCATCCTACTGGACTTCACTTACTAAATTTGAGATTAAAAATAAAAACTTTTATAAGATTCAAAATGGTATCAACAGTGCATTGAATCAAGTGTAGACCCATCTGAGTTGTAAGTCTGATGTGACTATGGAGACTGTGTTTTCCCAAAGTTGGTCCTACCTGTATATACATTATCATGCACTTAGGTCATTATTGGAAGGTATCTTGAACCAAAGGGTCTTCCACTACTGGGATTTTGAGGAAAATACACAAAGCACCTAAAATAGAGGGAGGGACAGCAAGAATCCTTAAACACATTTGGGTTTAAACATAGAGTTCTTTGGGATTTCAGTGTTAAGTTAGGTCCATTTGTCTCATTAATGCCCAGGACCTCTCTCCTCAATGCCCTTCTCAGAAACCCTGCTGGTCCATAATCCTCTGCACATCCTATACTTGTCACAACTCTAGAAATGATTCCGGTAAGAGTTGTATTGCCAAGTGACCCATATCTGTCTATCCTCAGTTTTTTTCCCACTTTTTATTTTCTTAACTAAACTTGTGTTCTGTTGTTGTTTTCTACAATCAAAGGAAAGAGCTCCAGGGCCAACTGGAAGGACTTCAACCTTAGAAACACAAAGTCTCATTTAGTGCTATTTACATTCCTTGCTTGGGGAATGGGAGGGAGACAGGGGGACTTACTCCGTTGTTTCTCCCAATGAGTTTCTACTTCAATGACTGAGCAGAACATATTGTTTAGAATCTCTATAGGGAAAAACTGGCAAAAACTAAGCTACAAATTAAATTTCAGTAGGTTTTTCTACCCAAAAATGTTGTCTAGGGGCTGGAGCAATAGCACAGCGGGTAGGACGTTTGCCTTGCATTCGGTCAACCTGGGTTTGATTCTTTGCATCCTATATGGTCCCCCGAGCACCGCCAGGGGTAATTCCTGAGTGCATGAGTCAGAATAACCCCTGTACATCGCCAGGTGTGACCCAAAAAGAAAACAACAAAAATGTTGGCTACATCACCCAGTTACATGTAGGGTAGGCATTCAGGAACGGGTATCAGAGGGAAGAGGGACAATAAATTTTAGAGGAGAAACTCTGAGACAGAGTCTAAATTTTGTGCCATTTTTCAACCACCTTGTATATGGGAGTATTTTTCTCCATCCTTACTTAACAGAAGGTTTGCATCGGAGGAATTTTGGCAGAAAAATTAAAATTAGGTTGCTTCTCTGAAACAAGTGTTATAGTTACCTGCTCATTTTTATGTAAATGAAATCAAAACTCAGGCTGGGTCTGAGGTGTTTGAACAATTCTGGCCAGTGCCTTTTCCAGATCATTCTCTAAAAATTTAGCCCAATATTTTTAATTACTAAGTACCCGAATTGTTATATGAAAACATTTATTGTACAGTTATCTTGATTTTTTAAGTATATTTGAGAAAATATTCCTATAGATCTTATATGTGTGTCTGTCTATGTGGATGATCTTCTTACATAGCTATATGAGGAAATGATCTTACAAGTCTTAGCTGCTGAGGACTTACTTTGATTGGATAAGAAATCTTGTGTACCCTGATTTAAGTTGCCAATTTCAATCAGAGTTCCCATCTGTGAGAGAGGCAGTCATGTAAACTGATCTATTTTAACTGATAGTAACAGTTCCAGAATTGTTTTTTTTAAATAAAAATGTATACAGGATTGGAGTGTTGATAAGATATTTGCAAATGTATATAGAAATATGATAATTTATACTATTTTGTGATAAGACTCCTGGTATTGGCATTAGTGATTTGTCATATGATTGCATTAATTGCAAAGAAGAAACTCAAAATGGCATAATTGTGCCTGATGTTCAAGTAATAGAAATGGAATTTAAAGTGTTGTTTGGAAGTGGAAAGTATTACTGAGGTGAAAAGACTTTAAAAACATGAATGCAAAATGGAGCTATTAGCACATGTAACCCTTTCGAGGTACTCTGAAGTGCTCTGCAGAACACCCATGTTGCCTGAATTGGACTAGAACAACAGACCAGTAACAGGCATGCTTCGGCCTCTGCTATGTTATCACTGAATGCTCTGGCGATGACAGTCACACAAGGTAATGCCCTCACGAGTTCATGCATTTCATGGTTCTGAGGAGCCACGCACAGTACTCAGTGCACTCTTTCTGGGAGTTGCAATAGTTTGTGGTGCCCTGGACCATGGTCTTTGCACACCAACTCCCTGAGCTCAAGCCTTGGCTCTGCTGTGACCAGCTGTGTGCCTTTGGATGCATCACTCACCTCTCTGTGCCTGTAGTGAAATTTGTAAAATTCAGAATCCTTCATTATATTTTCCCTCAGCAGGTTAAAAGATGGAATGAGTTCATGTTTCTAGATTGATCACTTGACACCATGCCTGCCACAGAGTAAAGGAGTAGTGCTTCTTTTTTTATTTTGGTTTTTTTGATCAAACTTAATGATGCTCATGGGTAACTTCCTTTTCAGTGCTCCAGACTCTGGACTTTGGGGTCACTCCTGGCCATACCTGGAAGAACATGGAATTCTGGGGATCAAATTTCATCTTCCTACCTGCCATGCAGGATTAGAGCGATAGCGCAGCCGGTAGGGCGTTCACCTTGCATGAGGCCGACCCGGGTTCGATTCCTCCACCCCTCTCGGAGAGCCCAGCAAGCTACCGAGAGTCTCTCACCCACAAGGCAGAGCCTGGCAAGCTACCCGTGGTGCATTCGATATGCCAAAAACAGTAACAACAAGTCTCATGATGAAGACATTACTGGTGCCCACTCGATCAAATTGATGAGCAACGGGATGACAGTGACAGTGACAGTGACCTGCCTTGCAGGCAATCCAGCTGGCTGAGACATCTTACCAGGCAAGAAATAAAAAGAGATATTTTATAAGGTAATACTGTATAAGTGTGTACTCAGTATTTTTATCTATTCAAAATGAACTCTGGACACTCTTCCTCTGAGAGGCTCTTCTGTGAATCCCATTCATCAAAACCTATTCAGTCACAAAGACTGCCGTGGATATCTGTGTTCTGTCCAGGGTTGACCATACCCTTGACTGAGACAATGTTCTACCCCTGCTGGACAGGCCCAGGTTGTCATCTTTATAGTTCTGGCCATGGCAAACTGGACAAGATATATCATTTTCACTAATTTGAAAAGATTCTTCCTCCCAGAAATTTAAAACAGGAAAACTGAAATGGAATGGCAGTGAGTGTTGTTCCAAAATGAAATCAGGTACCAATTGTCCCTTATGAGGAAGCACAAGCCAAATGCCTATAACAGAAAAGCGGTTCATGAACTTCTCTTCTGTCTTTATGTACTCAATGTGTTATTGGGCTGGCAATCCTGAAACCATGATAGAAATTATTTTTATGTTGTAAAATAATTGCTACCTTCTCTTGCTCTTACCACTGTTAGGTCAGATGGTAACTGAAGGAGTAGAAAGAATGTCTGTCTATTGACATGTTCCAGGTGCTAGGCACTTGGATAGGTTATCTCACTTAAGCTCTTATGATGTCAATTTAATTATAAGCACCCTGTAACTTTAAGTCTTCAAATGGTCTCAATGTAGCATACAGCAATATAACAACAGAGCTATTCTAATTGGCCAAGATAGGCCAAAAACGTAAGGTCTTCATTCTTCAATGCAGGACGTGCATGTTAGGAGTAAGGGAGAGAATGAGTCCAAAACTGGGTTGGACCTGGGGGAGGAAACTGAGGAATTTCCCTTCATTAATGATCAAAGTGAGCAGAAGTTGGCAGTTCATCTGGGCTCAATCTGCCAACTTTCCTATTGTCAGAAGAGTCCAGGGGAGTCTCCATGTGGAAGTCATCCTCTCCTCCTCTCCATTGCCCTGAACCTGGCTTAGAAACATGTTTCTTGCATCGAATAGCAACTATCTGTCTCAGATGCATTCTGGAAACACTTTTTGCAGAATTTTGCAAGACAGAATAGCATTCTGCAATGTCATTTTAAACAGATGTTCATGTAAACAGTTTATTGAGAAATCTCAACTCCTTGGCATATGAACATGAAAGAATTTTATTTTGCAAGAATTGACACCAACTATACTATGCTCACCACTGCTCCTCCCCTCCTTTCACTGTTGCCTTGAAGTTCCTTGCATGACCGTTTGGCTGGATTGCCTGGATTCTTTTAGCCATGTTTGGTGATTAAAACAAAACAATCATCTTCTAAGTCCTGTCTTTATAGAACTCCAACCCCAAATTTAGTTTAGTCAGCTCCATCCCTTTCCTAAACACGGGGTAGAATTGAATGAGTTGGGTAAGTTATCTGACTCTCAGCCCTTATCTCTTCCTCCTCCTCCTTCTCATTTTCCTCCTCTTTGTTGATGCTAGTATTCCAGATATATTTTGGGGGGAAAGGAAGAAAAGAGTCAAGAGGAGAAATGTTTCCTTCTTTAAAAGACCAGCCTCCTGGACTAACACTGGTCCAACCCTTTGTCCTGGCTGTGGGGTGAACAGGCAATGGCTTTCATAAGCCACACCTGGGAAGGGTTTGTACTCAGGCAACCAACAAGCCTGATCAGTTCCCTACCACATTTGGCTGCACCTACCAGCCTGTTCATTATGGGCTGAGGGTCTCAAGCTGCGTTCCTCTGTGCACCCACTTGCACTCCTTGAGGTAGTAGGATCAACAAAACCAGAGCTTCCAGGACCATCTATAATTTCTGACAACTCTTGGGCCCCCGTCTAACACACTTTCTGCAGGAAAGTTGCCCACTTGCACCCACTCTATGTGCTTTTGCTCTTTTATTATAGGAACAGAACAGCCAGTCTGCTAGCTAAGTGGTCAGTCAACCCCCAAAAGAAATGCCGCTCTCAGGTATTTAGAGAGTTCCTTGGGCTTTACAAGATTCTCTCATGTCCCCTTTTCCTTATGCTTTTGGTAAGAAAGGAAGTTTCTTTCTTTTATCATTGTCATATAGAGATTGGAGTCCCCAAACAATGGCGTGACTCATCCTTTGTGAGTCCATCTGGGACATGACAATTTCTGTCAAGGAAGAGTCCTCTATCCTCAGGATGAACAAAAGGAAATTCCCATGAAAATAAACTTGTCACCAATGTCACAAACAATCATAAGGTTATGGGGCCTGAGAGAGAGTACAGTGTGTCAGGTGTTTGCCTTCCATGTAGACATCCTTCAATCTCTGGCACCCTGTATGATCCCTAGAGCCCAACCAGGAATGATCCATGAGCATAGGATCACAAGTATTCCCTGACCACCACTGGGTGTGCCCCCAAAAACAAACAGAAAAAGAATGTGCTTATGTACATAATTTTCATTTTTGTGGAAATTTTGTAACATCTATTTTATTATTTATGTATTGTGGTAATGCATATGGAACCCAGAACGTCATACATACTAAGCAAATGTTCAACCTCTGAGTTACATTTCCAGCCCCAAAACTTCAATTTTCACCACAATATTTCCTGATCTCAGAGCAGGCTGTGCCAAAATGTGCCAAAGTGGCATATTTATTATTTAAAGTTGCTTGAGACATAACCAGTTAAGGAATGATTCTCTAATGCTCCCTGTCTTCTAAAAGCACAACTCACTCTTCTCTGTTAAGGGCCTTTCCCTGTACCAGGAGGAAAGGAGACATGCTTTTATTCCAGAGGAGGTCTTCAGAACTGGTTTCTCCAGGAAATAAACTGTGAGGTTTCTCTCTAAACTAGACCAAACCAAAAATTTCTTTGTTGGATATAGGTAAAGGGACATATCTGATAACCTTTCAGTATCTGCATTGCAAACCATAATGTCAAAAAGGAGAGAGAGAGAGAGAGAGAGAGAGAGAGAGAGAGAGATCAATTGTTAGCATATTTATTGCTTTATATATATGTATATATAGTGCAATACTGAATGCATTGGTTATTTCTCCAGGCTCTGTATTCATAGGCCTTGCTAGTCATAAAATTAAATTGGTCTTTTTCTCCTGTTAATCTGTGTCAGTTTCCAGCTACAAGGACCTAGAGGGGTAGAGAGGATATTTCTTTCTCACTAAGATTTCTTTCTCTAGCAATTATCTATGATTTCTCCTGAATAAAATCCTCTTGGGGATGTACTATGAAGGGAAATCAATAAATAAATATTTATTGTTTTGTAATACTAGATGGATAGTCATCTGGCCACATTATCCCTTGACTAACACCAGCACACACACACACACACACACACACACACACACACACACACAACACTTTCTATCTTCCTGTCTTAGGTATGAGGTTTATTTCTCCATCAATTTCCCTCATCATCCTTTATTTACTGAAAAACACATGTGACCTATGTCTTGGTACTGAGCATTAGGAGAAAATTGAAAAATCAAAATGAGAAAGAGTAAAAGGAGTGAGATTTATATTTTTTATTGTATTTTTCCCCTCTTCCCTCATTGCTGTTGTGGTGATAAGGGGCTGTACACTAGTAGTGATGCTATTAGGGCTGCAGTGTCCTAGAATTCCACTTGGCATGTGGCGTGGTACTGGACATCAAACTCAGGCCCAAAAGGCAGGCAGTTTATAACTAAAACTATAACCCTGGGCCCCAAGGTGTGCAATTTCTTATAGATGATACTTTTCTTATTATTATGCAAAATTATAGGTTATTGACAAGTCCTCTTGGCCTCAGACCAGGAGGACTGGTCAATGGATGGAAGCTTGCCCCAAATTTGTGAAGGAAAATCACTTTGGACAGGAACTGAGTGTTGGATGTAGGTAAAGGGACATATCTGATAACCTTTCAGTATCTGCATTACAAACCATAATGTCAAAAAGAAGAGAGAGAGAGAGAGAGAGAGAGAGCTCTTAAAACTATAGAATTGTTTATTTGCTTTTAAGATATCAACTCTCTAAACAAGTCTATCTAATAATTGAATATCAATTAATTAAAGAGAAATTGACTTGGAGTGGGAGCAGACAGCCTCTCCCTATTCACCTTGTACTGCTGGAAGTTCCAGTAGTCACACCCACACCCCACAGCCTCCACCATGAAAATAGCCCAACTTTGAAAGCCTCACAAGGAAGAGATAACAAACCAAGTCTATGAAACTCACAAGTACACCGATCTTGGGCTGAAAACTTTGGGGTCTCCTTGGGGGGAAAGAGGGTGAATGAAACCCTGCTGAAGCCCCAGTAGCCTCACCCACACTGTACAGCTGCTGTCATGTAAATGGCACTGCTTCATGACTAATCTCCAAGAAGATGCCAAGTTGTCAAAACTCCCAGGTACACTAGTCTTAGGGCTGAAAACTCTGGAACCTACTCAGAGCAGGAGTGGACAGTCTCCTCACCCTTCCCGAGGGCTGGAAGCCCCAGCACCCACATCCCACAGCCTTCGCATGTAAACAGCCCAGCTTCACAGCCCCAGGACTAATCTCAGATGAGACAGGAAGCCTACAGAAGTTACGGGTATACTAGTCTTTGTTCTGAAAACTCAGGGGCCTAGAGAGGAGTGGACCGAGAAGCGTCCCAGTTCCACAACACTGGCAGTCCAGTAGCAACGCAACAGATTCAACAATGGGGAAGTAGGCTAGAATCTCACGACACTCAGTTAGTGAAAACAATAATATAGAAGGTTCAACTAGCAACAAACAGTTCAGTCGATCCTTAGACAATGACTTTAAAAACACCATTGTGAGATATAATAATTTTTACAACTTTTCTTTTACTAAACGGCTTTTTTTGATAATTCTGCTCACCATTTTGCTGTAATAAGCAATATAAAATAAGTTATTTTGTTCCTTCTCAGGGAGCAGACTTGGGGGTGGGGGGGATGAAAGGGGATGGGGTGGACCTGGGGACAACGGTGGAGGGAAGGTCACACTGGTGGTGGGATTAGTGCCATTGAAACAACAGATTGAAACAACTGTACTATGAACAATTTTGTAAACCAGAGTGTTCAAATGAAGATTTTTTATTTTAATTAAAGAAAAATCAGTGTAATGAATTTTGCAGTTATTTTTCTTTTATAAATTCTGTCTTATATCAAAAATACCACAGACTGGGTGTTTTTAAATATCAGGAATTAGTTTCTCACACATCTGAGGGCTGAAAGTCCAACTTTATGGCCATTTCGCACTTTGTGTCCCATAAGGGTGCACTTCCTGTTTGCAGACCACGCCTACCACTAGCACAGGGCAAGGGGTTGGGGGCTATCTCATCACTGATAGTCTCATGTCCCAAAGGCCTTCTTCCTAACACATCCTACATTAAGATTTCAGAAAACAGATTTGGGAAATACACATTCATATGATAGCTCCTATGGTTCCTCTTTCTCTTCTTTTCCCTCTTTTTTTCTTTCCTCCAAAATCATTTTTTTTTTTAAATTTATTGACTCACCATGAGACAGTTACAAGCTTTCATGTTTAGGTTATGAACACACAATGATCAAACACCCATCCCTCCACCAGTGCACATTCCCCACCGCCAATATCCCTGGTACAAGCCCCCTTTCCCACCCTCCCCCTGCCTCCATGGCAGACAATATTCCCCATACACTCTCTCTCTACTTTTGGGCATTATGGCTTGCAACACAGACACTGAGAGGTCATCATGTTTGGTCCGTTATCTACTTTCGGCACAGATCTCCCATCCTGACGGATTCCTCCAGCCATCATTTTCTTAATGATCCCTTCTCTATTCCATCTGCCTTCTCTCCTTCATTCCTGAAGCAGTCTTCCAGCTATGGGGCAATCCTTCTGGCCCTTGAATCTATCTACTACCCTTGGGTGTCAGCCTCATGTGATTTTATTCTATACTCCACAAATAAGTGCAGTCCTATGTCTGTCCCTCTCTTTCTAATTCATTTTACTTAGCAAGATACTCTCCATGTCTATCCATTTATAAGCAAATTTTGTGACTTCATCTCTACTAACAGCTGCATAGTGTAGATGTAAAAAGTTTCTTTAACCAGTCATCTGTTCTAGGGCACTTGGGTTGTTTCCAGATTTTGGCCATTGTGAACAGTGCTGCAGTGAATAAATAGGTACAGATGTCATTTCTACTGTGCTCTTTTGCATCCTCAGGATATATTCCCAGAAGTAGTATTGTGGGGTCATAAGGAAGATCGATTTCTAGTTTTTGAAGGACTGTCCACATTGTTTTCCAGAAAAGCTGGACCAGTTGGCATTCCCACCAACAGTGAAAGAGTGTCCCTTTTTCCCCACATCCACGCCAGCACTGGTTGCTATTGTTCTTTTGTATGTGTGCCAGTCTCCGTGGTCTGAGATGATATCTCATTGTTCTTTTGATTTGCATCTTCCTGATGACTAGTGATGTGGAGCATTTTTTCATGTGTCTTTTGGCCATTTGTATTTCTTTTTTGAGGAAATTTCTGTTCATTTCTTCTCCCCATTTTTTGATGGGGTTGGAGGTTTTTTTCTTGTACAATTCTACTAGTGTCTTGTATGTCCTTGATATTAATCCCTTATAAGATGGGTATTGGGTAAATATTCTTTTGAATTCTGTGGGCTCTTTCTGTATTTTGGTCACTGTTTCTTTTGAAGTGCAGAAACTTCTTGGTTTGATGTAGTCCCATTTGTTTATGTTTGCTTCCACTGCATAGTCAGTGCTGTTTCATCCTTTAAGATGCTTTTAGCTTCATTTATGGGTCATAAAGATCATAGAGGGTTAAGGTGCTTTACTTGCACTCAACCAACACATATTTGATCTCAGTTCTGCATATGGTCCCCCCAGGCAACACCAGGAATGATTCCTGAGCCCAGAGGCAGAAGTAAACCCTGAACACCACCAGGTATGCCCGCAACACACCTTCCCCCAAATGATAAAAACCTTTATCATTGTTTTTTTCTCCTTCCACTGAAGATGCCACAGCCTGTGGAGCTGCAGTGGCCTGGAGAACTGAAGCCTGAGAATAGGCTAAGTCTCAGAAGCTGCCGAGGTTCATGGGGTCTGCAAGTCTGCAGGGTGAGAGCAGAGTGTTGGGGTTCAGGAGATTATTGTCATGCAAGGAAAATGAGTAGATAAATAAATCTGTGAACAGATAATGAGAGCCAGTTTTTTTAAAATATAGTTAAAGAAAGGGGTTACAAATATAGAGTGAGGCTGACTTTCAGTAAAAGTGTTAGGCTTTTAGCCATACTAACATAGTTAGGACTTCCACTTCAGAGGGGCTAGGGGCCCGATTGCACAGTTTGGGAGCCCAAGTTAGGAATGAGTCCTTGGTTTTGGTTGAAACAGTGGGATCTTAAATATGAAACCTTAGGAATGGAACTCAGGCAAAACAACAAGTCCTTGAGCACTTGAATAAGAAACTGAGCATTTAGAGGGGAAAGAGTCCTTGGCTTTGCCAGCTTGGTTCCCCTCCCCTGTAAGATTGTGGTAGTTGGGGCTGGGAAGAGAACCCCCTAGGGAGAGTGAGTTAGCTGACAGGGCCCAATTAGAAGGTGTACTATTCTGCTACTGCCCCCTCTGGTCACAGATGAGGAAGAGTCCCTACAAGAGTCTGAGGGAGAAGGTGGAACCTGTGAGAGCCAGCTAGTGAGGCACCATTAGGTCACATAGCCACTCCTCCTGGCAATAAAGATAAGCCCAGAGAGCCTGGCAAGGAAGAGGAAGTTGCTGCTGTCTCTCAGCCCCAAGAGAGAGAGAGCAATAGCAGAGAGAGCAAAGTCACAGAATTGCTATTAAGAGATAAAGCAGTGGGGATATGGTGCTGCCAGCAGGTAAACTTGTACCTGTGTGGCGAGTGCATCAGCAGCCTGATGATGCCTTCAGTCTTCCAGATACCCCAAAATTGCTGCTGTGCCTTTGGCCAGACCCCAACAATTGGGGCCAAATTTACCAAGAATTAAACGGCCAAAAGTTAGTTATGTGGGAGACACACCCACAAACCACCTCTGGCTCAGTTATATAAGCTATATAGCTATATAAGCTACATATTGGCCTTATTTCAGAGACCCATAAATCACAAAAGAGATCAAAAGATGCAGGTAGGGCCTGTAGCACTGAGATAGATGGGAACCCATGATTGAGAGCCCCAGGCTTGCTTGGATCAGGACTCGGCCTCCTCCAGCCAGGTCCCCAGTTTTCCAGTAGCTTGGCAGTCATACCCACAAACTGCCCCTGATGCCATGTAATCTCATCAATGGCCAAGACCCAGAGACTATAAACTAAAGTTTCCAGAAGAGCACCGCAGAATACTCTGACCCCATGCCAGGCTGTTTTCACTGGGGCACCTCGGAGGGGGGCGGGTTGAGTTTCTCTTCCTGCTGGAAGCAGAACCCTGGCAGCCGAAAACCTCTAGAACCCAACCACCCCCATGCTCAAGGCTATTCTCCACATGCTTGGATGATCCTCACCCAAAACTTCACCAGAGACTGGACCAGCAGGAAAACCAAGACAAGCAGGAATCCCTGACTGAGATCTCCAAACTCGCTTGGATCAGGACTGGGCCTCCTCCTCCCCGGGTCCCCAGTTTTCCAGAAGCTTGACAGTCACACCCACTAACTGCCCCTGGTGCCATGTAATCTCATAAATGGCCGAGATCCAGAGACTATAAACCAAAGCTCTCAGAAGAGAATGACACAGAATTTCCTGGGCATTATTTTCTATCCATAACAAGCAATACAAAACAAATATTCTAGCATTGCCTTTTCAGCAGGTTTGAGTGGTCATGAGACTGGTGTCAAAATACGGAATGTATCCAAAGTAGAAAGAGAATATGGGGGAAATTGTCTGCCACACAAGCAGAGGAAGGGTTGGATTGGGGGGGGTGGAATACTGGGGATTTGGGTAGTGGAAAGTGTGCACTGGTGAAGGGATGGGTGTTTGATGATTATATGACTGAAGCTCAAACATGAAAGCTTTGTAGCTGTATCTCACGGTAAACCAAAAAAAGGGGGGGATAATAATAAACACTCAGAATAGAATAAAAAAAGGTAATGTGGAGTTCATGTCCGTTTCAATCAGTTTAATCAATGGTTAGATAAATAGCAGTACTCCTACATTATTAAAAGAAAGAGAGAGAGCAGCAAATGCCACAGCCACTGCTTTAGGGAGAGGCTACTAGGAGCAGCTGCCTACTGAGATATGCTCAGAAGGAGCTAAGAGGGCCAGAGCATTGCCATCATTACTGTTAGTTTAAGGCCACATCTGTCCTGGACCGTGGAAAGCCTTAGGGAACTATAAGAGCCTTAGATTTCCTCACTCCCAGTCTCCTAGAGAGAGAAAGACTTCTAGAGAGCAAAACATAAGCTGTCAATGAAACAATTAATGTGTCCAGCTCCAGTAAAAAAAAAGATGTTATTTCCCCTGTGGCTGGTCTCCTTCTGTGATTGCTTCAACTCCTGGACCCAGATTCCCGAGACAGACTAGCTGCTTTATAAGTGGTAAAGAGAGGGTGGAATCTACAAATCCACAGCATGATTCACACAGGCCTGGGGCTCAGAACCCGACAATGAGTCAAGTATAAAATGAGACCTGCAGTGCTGAATAGGAATAGAAATTATTGATGTATTGGGCCGTACAGTGGATAAAGGACTTGCATTGCATGCCATCAACTTGGTTCCATCCTGGGCATACCCTGTGAATGTTGTCCAAAGTAGGAATGATCCCTGAGTGTAGAACCAAAAGTAATCCTGAGTACTACAGGTATGCCCATATCTGCCTACAATAGCACTGCAGCATTGTCTTCCTGTTGTTCATCGATTTGCTCTAGTGGGCACCAGTAATGTCTCCATTGTGAGACTTGTTGTTATTGTTTTTGGCATACGAAATACAGATAGCTTGCCAGGCTCTGCCATGCGGGCGGGATACTATTGGTAGCTTGCGGGGGTCTCCAAGAGATGCGGAGAAATTGAACCCTGGTCGGTTGCGTGCAAGGCAAATGCCCTACCCCCTGTGCTATCGCTCCAGTCAACAGAAAAAAAAAAACAACTAGAGTTTAAAAATAAAAACTTTTAAAAAATTAAAGTGCTTTTTTAAAAATTGCCCTTAAAAAAAGATTTGTAAAAGAACTAAATAGAAATTCAGAAATGAAAACATAAACAAACAAAAACAGAAGAAAAAAATTAGGACTAAGTCCAACACTGTTTTCAACATTCAGAGAGTGAAACATAAAGGGAGTACCTGGTAAGGGAAATAGAAGGAAAGTGATAATCCTGAATATCTTATAAATAAATACAGTAAGCTGGAGACATGTGTCCAAGAGCTAGTCCAGTGGGAAAGTCCACTTGCCTTGCATGTGCTTGACACAGGTTCGACCCCCAGCATCCCATATAACCTCATGAGCACCCCCAGGAGTGATTCCAGGAGTAAGCTCTGAGCATTGCCAGGTGTGGCTCCAAAACAAAACAAAACAAGCTGGAGAGAGTTCTTAACTTTTAAGATATTGTGGGGGGTAAGAAGAAGATAAAGAATGGGGTCCTAGTTTTTGCTGATTCTAAAGTGATTTCAGTGGTGTTTTGGGAGGCGTTATTGAGAGAATATCTTAAAAGGAGAATAAGGGGGAGAAATGGGAACAGTAATTACAGATTTTTTTCTCTTTAAAAAGGGTCATGAAACAATAGCTAACAAGTGGTAAACTTGAGATTCAGAGTTTTTCTCCAGATATGTGTCTGTGAAGAGTAAGAAACACACGATGCAAAGAGAAGATAAAGCTAAGCAGAAAATGTTTAAGGCAAGCAAGATGCTAAACAAGACACAGTGAAGTTGACCCTAGACAAGAAAGGTAATCATAAAATTGGAAGACCACAGGATAAAACTTTAGAGATGCAAATACATAGGAAGAGAAAGCAATTCTTATCAAATTGCTTCACATTTCGCTTGTACTAAAGCAGATCGGTGAGGATGGCATATGTTAGAATGGCATGATGCAATCATCTGAGAGAATTGTGAGGTGAAATCCCTGATGCAAAGGAGTATAGGAGCTACAGAGTGTGCTTGAGTAATTAGCAGTCATGCGTCATTCCCCCACCCCCATACCTTTAGCTCCTTAGATACAGGTGCAGCAGCAACTTTCATTTTCCTTTGGCAGAGATTTCCAAATCCCTTACATTTTTTTTAATCTCTGCCATGGCTTTGGGATGGTTTTTCTATTTTCAATGTCAGACTGAATTTTTACTGGTCTTAGGCTAATGCTACATCATGTAACTACTTTTTTTTTTTTAAGTGTCAATTTGCAACTTCATTCTCCACAACTATTTATTTATTTATTTATTTATTTATTGCTTTTTGGGTCACACCTGGCGATGCACAGGGGTTAGTCCTGGCTCTGCACTCAGGAATTACTCCTGGCCGTGCTCAGGAGACCATATGGGATGCTGGGTATCGAACCCGGGTCGGCCGCGTGCAAGGCAAACACCCTACCCACTGTGCTATCTCTCCAGCCCCTCATGTAACTACTTTTCCATGCCTTTCATCTTTCCTCTCTCCAGTGTATTTGGAGTTTTTTAAAAAAACAAATTTATCTTTAGTAATAAATATTTACACAAATTCAGAAGGTATAGAAAAGCAATTATAAAAATGCTATTGTCCTTCTTTAATTCCATTCCCTTTTAACCTTAGATTGCTCCCTAGAAGCAGCTTTTTTAAAAATATAGAGTAATCCCAATGCAATGTAATGTGTTTTGAACATTACCTACAAGCTTTCTGTTATTTCCTAAAACTGTACATCCTACACTGTCTTCATTTAAAATTTTAGTGTTGGATTTAATATTGTCATTCTTAGCAAAGCCAGTTACAGTAGTCTACTGAACATATCTTGTCATTTATTGAGAGTCTGAGAGGCATTCATTTTCAATCTTATTTCAACTAACACTGCAGTGAATATCCTTATCCATGTGTATTTATTGTTTGGGGGGCAGGGGTTATGCCACACCTAGCTGGGCTCAGGACATATTTCTGCCAGGGCTTCGAGTCTGGTTGCCTGTGTGAAGGGCAGACACCTTACTCTCTGCACTATCTCTAATCCCATGTTTTACAGTTTTCTCCCTTAAAGTATGTATATCTGAATTCTATGTATCTAGAAGCATAATTTCTGGGTTGAGAGTTATGTTTTTAATGTTGAAAGATAATGAAAATTTTCCAAGAGTCCTATTACATCAGTATATTCCCTAAACAAGGGCCATGTTGTTTCAAAGGTTGGGTGTTTTTTCTAGAACTCTTCACTGGATCTGTCACTTCATTTTTAATTTCAGCTTTATTGATGTACATTTGACACATAAAAATATATTACATTATTCTTTAATTGAGGACTACTGGATATACAAATATGATTTACAAAGTTGGTGCTGTGAGCCAAATCAAATGATACTTCCAGCAATAAAGTTATTTGTATTCTCACAGGTTTGATGTTTTGTTGCTATATTTGTCTTGGGGCCACACCACGAACCCAAAAACCCTGGAAGACCGTATGGGATGCAGGAGATCGGACATTAGTTAATACAAAAGGATCAGCACACACTTAAGGTACTGCAAACCAATGGTCTTCAACACCAGTCTGCAGAACAGTCCCTGCCAGCAGGTGTAAAAAGGCTAAATATTAACGGCCTAACCCCAGACCATTAAGCATGTAAGGTAAACTGGTGCTCAGGTGTAAAAAGTTTGAAGAATGCAGATCTGCCATGTTATTACAAATCACTGTAGCCTCTGGAAAAATCACTTGTGAAGTTCAGGTGAAACAGGCAAAGAGCATTTTAGAATTACTGTGAAAAAAGCTTTAATCTCATGAAATCCCTTAGGAAAGGGACTCCAGGACTCCCAGTTCACACACTAAGAATGGATTACTCCATTATCAATCCTCAAGTAAAATTATAAAATATCCAAGTTTTGCTTCACAATATTCCAGCAATTATAAAACCTTAAGTGGTAGAAAGAAAAATAAAGGAGGGGGGGCAAAATGTTGATACTTGTTCAACCTGAAAAGTGGCTACATTGAAGTTTACGAAATATTTCTGCAATATTGTGGATTTTTAAAAATTTCCTACATATATATTTTTACAGATATTTTATTATACTGAGTTAAATTATTTTCACTTATTTCTGTGTTCACTAGCTTTTCACTTCCGCTCATTTCACTCTAGATTGATTTTTCTACTTGATCTTTCATTAGAGTTAGAGGCACTTTGAATAATAAACTCTGTCCTTAAATACTTTAAATGTCTCCATTATAATTCTTGAGTAGATGTTTAATAGCATACAAAATAATCAGCTGTTAGTTCTTCCTCTCAGGGCTCAGAAGATAATACAAACCTAGCTACTATTGATTGATAAGTTTGGAATTCCTTAACTTTGTTAGTAATCTACCCTTTGTGCTGTGAAACTTAAGAGGATCTCTTTTTCTATAATTTTAAAGATATTTATATTTAAATATTTAAAACAAAATGTTCAGTAATTATACGTCAATGAGAAAATTCTCAGACATTACAGCATCAAATGCTCTTGCCATTAACTCTTATCATTATTTTTCTGAAATTCCTATGCTGATAGACCTCAATCTGCCATTGGTCTCTTAACTCTGTATTGTACTCTTGGTAAATTCCTTAGTACTCTACTATTCTTTTTCTATATCCATCCTAAAAGTTGTTTTATTTGTCCCAATCTTTGTGAAACAATACTGACAAGGCACACCACTACCAGTTTTTTTTAAAAGGGGTGGTGGGTACTGTATTGAAAGTTGACGTGGGGCCAGAGTGATAGTACAGCAGGTAGTGAGTTTGCCTTGCAAAAGGCCAACCCAGGTTCAATCCCTGGCATCCCATATGGTCCCCTGAGCACTGCCAGGAGTAACACCTGAGCATCGCCAGGTGTGACCCAAAAAGCCAAAAAAATGAAAATAACAAATAAATGAATAAATAAAAGTTGACATGCCATGGATTGCATTATATACTGATATCAGAAAAGGTTTAATAATACATATCTTAAAGACAATGAAATGTTTTTCATTCCCTGAATTTCAAATTGCTTCCTTTACATATCTATCTTTTTGGTTTTACAAGTTCCTTTTTTTAAATATGTCACAATTTCTTAAATCACTGGCAAGTTATAAACAAAATGATATACTTCGATGACTGGCATTTTTTGAAGTGCTCCTACCATCTCCACTGGACAATTTGCCTACAATAAAAGGGAAAAAAGGAAAATATTTGATTGGACTCATGACTTTTAATATGTTTACAGAGACTTATGAATAGAGACAATATGTATGAGTGCATATATGCATGAAAATATATATCTGGGGGCTGGAGCAATAGCACAGCGGGTAGGGCCTTTGCCTTGCATGCAGCCGGCCCGGGTTCAATTCCCAGCATCCCATATGGTCCCCCAAGCACCGCCAGGAGTAATTCCTGAGTGCATGAGCCAGAGTAACCCCTGTGCAACACCGGGTGTGACCCAAAAAGCAAAAAAAAAAAAAAGGAAAAAAAAGAAAAAAATATATATATCTTAGCTCTGTCCACTAAGAGGTCTCAGAGCAATGAGCACACTTAGTGTCCATATCTTGGTTTCTAACACCATTCTCCACTTGGAGGAATAAAGACCTTTTGGCACACAAAGCACAGATAAGTACTATCTTATAATAATCAACATCGTATTGATTGTTTCAGAAAATAAGGGACTTTCCAAAAATTCAGGGTACCTATCTAAAATCACACAGGTATAAGTCTGAAGGGGCTCCCACTAACAAAATATGAGACAACCTAAGCACTAAAATAAATAATGATTCTATGGTTGATGACCAGTTTTCTTTTTTTTGCTTTTTGGGTCACACCCGGCGATGCACAGGGGTTACTCCTGGCTCTGCACTCAGGAATTAACCCCTGGCGGTGCTCAGGGGACCATATGGGATGCTGGGAATCGAACCCGGGTCGGCCGCGTGAAGGCAAACGCCCTACCCATTGTACTATTACTCCAGCCCCCTCATGACCAGTTTTCTTTTGAAAGCCAACCAATCAATGTAGAAGCCATGATGAAAATTGAAAAATCAGCACTTGGCAGCTGTGGTAGTAATATTTAATTCAGGTTAGAATCAAACAAGGGCAATAAAATAAGTTTAGAGTTTGTTGAGTAATAGGATATTAGAATGATTTGAATGGGGCACTCACTCCATAAGATATTCATTTTATTCTAAAGAAAAATATTAATCATTTTGTTAAAGTGGAGAAATCTGAAAAGCAGCACTTTAAGCAAGTGATTAGGTTGACATGACCGTTGATGGAACATAGAGTCCATGACGTATTAGAGAACAACATCACATGGCAGCCATGCCTGTTCCAAAATACATACCATGAACTACTCACAAAAAAAGCCATAGGCAAATTCAAACTGAAGGAGATCAAAATATCCAAGTCACAAAAGGCAAGAAAAGATCAAAGCAGGGTTCCTGAATTAGGAGACAGAAAGAAGTATTGGAGAATGTCTAAATGCAACATGCTATCCTATACTGAATAATGAACCTCAAAAAGATTATTTTCTTCTATTAAAATTGTTCCTCGGGGGGGCTGGAGAGATAGCACAGCGGGTAGGGCATTTGCCTTGCACGCGGCCGACCCGGGTTCGAATCCCAGCATCCCATATGGTCCCCTGAGCACAGCCAGGGGTAATTCCTGAGTGCAGAGCCAGGAGTGACCCCTGTGCATCGCCAGGTGTGACCCAAAAAGCAAAAAAAAAAAAAAAGTAAAAAAAAATAAAATTGTTCCTCGGGCAATTGATAACATTTAAAGAAGGTTCTAGGACTAGATAGTATTATTCCAGCAATATTAATTTGCTAATTTTTTTTTTTTTTGCTTTTTGGGTCACACCCAGCGATGCACAGGGGTTACTCCTGGCTCATGTACTCAGGAATTACCCCTGGCGGTGCTCAGGGTCCATATGGGATGCTGGGAATCAAACCTGGGTTGGCCACATGCAAGGCAAACGCCCTACCCGCTGTGTTATTGCTCCAACCCCAATTTGCTGATTTTTATGTCAATTCTGTGACCAAGTAGGAGAATGTCTTTGTCTTTTTGGGAAAAACAGTGAAATACTTAGGGAGAAAAATATTTAAGAAGAAATAATTAAGAAGAAAAATATTTTATTTGGGGCCACACCCAGCTCTGCTTAGGGCTTATTCCTGCCTTTACACTCAGGGAATCACTCCTGGCAGTACTCAGAGGACCATATGGAATGCTCAGAATCGATCCCAGGTCTGGAGTGTGCAAGGTAAGCACTCTATCCACTGTACTATCACTCCAGCCCCTGGGAAAGAAGAAAATCATATCACATATACACACTATCTCAGGACAAGAATGAGAAATAAATTGTAGTGATTGCCTTAGCAATTAACAATCTGGGCAGAGGTCCGACTTCTCTTCTCTTCTTTAAATTTAAACTTACTTCAAAAATCAGGAGTTGAAAAATAATGGAAGGATCCATGGTGCCTCCTCCTTTGCTTTCATTCTCTCAGGGAGGACAATTTCGCTCTCAGCATCTGCTTTCCCCGAGCCTGGCCCATTTCCAGGCGCAGAAGAGGGACTCGGCAGTGAAGCAGTGAATGTTGGTTTGGATAATGAGCGATTATACTTGTCGTCTTATCTTCCTTACTAAATTGCAAGCTACCAGAGGGCTTGAACCGTGCCTGACTTCCTCTGAATTCCCTGGAGCCCCCAGCTCCGTGTCCCGCACATAATCGACACCATTGGTCCTTCGCAGCCCTGAATGCAATCACGTGGCCACTCGAATCTTATGGTAATGATTAAATCAGCTACAAAGTTTCTCTCGCTCTCTCTGTCTCTGTCTCTGTCTCTCTCTGTCTCTCTGTCTCTGTCTCTCTCTCTCTCCCCCCCCCCCCTCTGTCTCTGTCTCTGTCTCTCTCCCCCGCTCCTCTCTCTCTCTGGACCTATGAAAACAACTTCGGTACTTGAGACTCGGAATCTCCTCCTGGGCCTGTGAAAGCCGGGGTCCAGGTTAAGCAGCCCCTTTGTGCGACTGCGGCTGTGCCACTGGCGCAGGGAGTGTCTCTGCACTGTCACCTTTGGCAGGCGGCCCTCGTCGTCGTCGTCGGGGTCTGCCGTCATTACCCTAATGAAGGGCAGCTGGGCCTCCCAACAATGAGCCTGCTCTCGAGTGGCAGTGGCAGGCGCCCTGAAAAGAACAGCACCCTCCTGCCCTCCCCGGCCAGGAACTGGTCCCGCGGTTTTCCGTCTGGAGGGGCGGCCGTGCACCCCACCTGGAGCCAGAAAATGGCAGCTGCGAGGCCTGATGAGGCAAGTGCCAGTTTCTTTCTTTTCTTTTCTTAAAATTATTTTATTGAATCACCATGAGATAGACCCTTACGGAGTTATTCATGATTAGATTTCAGTCCTACAGTGTTCCATCACCCACCCCTCCACCAGCGTACATTTCCCAGCACCAGGGTCCTCAGTTTCCCTTCAGCAACCCCTCCCCCCGCCCCCAAGTCTGCTTCTATGGCAGAAAGTGCAGTTTCAAGTTAAGTGGGAAGCTTGTGCAGAGCCACAAGCAAGATTCTCCATGTGTTTCCAAAAATGAGGGCTGCAGTCTTTGTGCAAGAATCTGACACGGGTTTCACCTCTGGGCAGCTGGCCAGCTGGCCTGTCCTGCTGACAGACAAGATGAGACAGAAACCCCCTCTTCAGAACTATCCATACAGCTGCCAGGGGGGCAAGGAGGGATCGGCAGGGGGAGTCACTGGGTTGGGTTCCCAGGAGGATGTCTCCAGGACATGCAAGTTTGCCAAGTCATTTTCCCCCAAGGAAAAGAAAGGGGAAAAAAATATTTTTTTTCTTTGTTAGCCTGTAGAAGTGACTTGCTTAACACAGGAAATCAATACTTCCAGGGGTTCAGAGAGTTAGTAAATGTTAGTAAAGTACACAGGGTGCTTGTCTTCTTCTTCTTCTTTTTTTTTTTTTTTGCTTTTTTGGGTCACATCCTGCGATGCACAGGGGTCCCTCCTGGCTCTGCACTCAGGAATCACTCCTGGTGGTGCTCGGGGGACCATATGGGATGCTGGGAATCGAACCCGGGTCAGCCGCCGAGTGCAAGGCAAACGCCCTACCCGCTGTGCTATTGCTCCAGCCCCACAGGGTGCTTGTCTTGCATAAGGCTAACCTATGTTCCATCCCCAGCACCCCATAAGGTCCCACAGCTCTGGCAGGAGTGATCCTTGAACTCAGGACCAGGAGTAAGCTCTGAGCACTGTCAGGTGTGGCCCAACTTCCCTCCCCCACTTTTCTTCCATCCCCCCAAAAGAAGCTAACATTTCCAGAGAAGACAAAAAAATCATAGCTGTGATCACCCACATCACTGAGTGTACAGACACGACTTGACTTGACGGATCTTAACCACATCATCTTCCCAAATTCTCCCCATTCTATGAAGTATTGTCCAACAAGATGACAGAGAAGGCACCCAGCATGGGACGAAAGCCCCATCAAATATCAAATGGGGTAAAGTCACAATAAAAAAAAATCAACTGTTTAAGTTCCATCTCCCAAAGATCCATCTTTTTTTCCAAAGAAAGTGTGCCTCGGCACTTAATCCACAGATGCTATTATACTATGGGTGTTGAAATCTGTTTTAATCCCATGTGTGCAGGATAATGAGCATAAATAAGACATCAAGCCACCTTCAAGAGTAAATGGAGGAGGAGAGAGGGATTCAGGGGTGGCAGACAGGCTTATAGTGGTGATTAGGGAAATAGGAATCAGAGCCGCTGTGGAAGGGCAAGAGAGTCAAGTCATGCTGGCTTCAGGGACCCATTCCCAAGTTCACTCACCTTAAGTGAGGTCCAGAGCACTCATTCCAAATGTGGCTTCACCCCAGAGGAGAATAAAAACCGGGGACTTCTTTCCAGTTGTGAGTGGACTGCAGAGAGGCCAGTGGGGTGGAGCATGCTTTCCCAGGATCCGACTACTCTGGGAAATGCATCCTGCACAGGAGAGCAGCAAAGCCTCTGAACACAGATACATGACCCTGTTAGGTATTAGGGTGGGTGTGGGGTGGGGCTGCATGACATATAAAGAAAAGAAACGCACCAGGAAATATCTTCCACCAACGTGAGTCCCCCAGTGAGTCAGGGAGGAAAGGCAGTAATGTTTCCAAGATGGCAGTAACACTGCCTCATTATAGAAAGTTTTCTGCTCTGTCAGTCATTAAATATACAATTGAAGGAGGCAAAATATACACGTTTTTATGAATCAAGCAATCATTAGCTTCTATGAAGCCTCTTTTCATAGCCAGACTATGAGAGTAAACTGTTCAGAAAAGGCCAATTAAACACATAAAAATATGAAAATGGGATAGCAGAGCTTATGTGAGGCAGAGTTGTGGGATGTTTTTTCTCTCTCATTTGATCCAAGACTCCAGGAACCATCCTATCAAGTAACATGGTCCTTTTTATGTTGCACTTGTTGATTTTTCCCCCAAATATTTTTTCTTTCATTGAAAGCATATCAGGGGGGCTGGAGCCATAGTACAGTGGGTCGGGCATTTGCCTTGCACATGGCTGACATGGGTTCTATCCTCAACTTCCCATATGGTCCCCTGAGTACCACCAGGAGTAGCTCCTAAGTGCAGAGCCAGGAGTAACCCCTGAGCATCACTGGGTGTCACAAAAAGGTGGGGGGGAAAGCATATCAGGTCCGGGGAGAGAGCCCAAAATGCCAACGACTTGCTTAAAGCATTAGGGAGACTGGGGTTTTATCCCAGCAGCTCATGATCCCCCAATACCACTGTTATGAACCCTTTCCACAGAGACAGGAGTAGCCCCTAAATCTCATCAGATGTGTTCCCCAGATAACTTCCCCCCACCCCCCTCCAACACCCCATCCTCTCAAAAAACGTATCAGGTCCAGGGAAATAGCTCAGCACCACAGTAAGGTCCATACCACCATATGACCTTTGGAACCCCCCAGGTGTACCCTGGAGGCACCCAAGCATCTCACAGTATAGCCCTGCTGAAACTTGAGCATGACCAGGACTGTCCTGATGGCCCCAGCACTGCCAGTTCAAGCACTGAGACTTGCCCCCCTTCCCGTAGCATTGTGAGTGAGCCCTGGGCTTCCTGAGCTCTTCTCAGTAGCTACTCCCCATCCCATCCCCCCGACCCAAGCCCTGAATCACAACACATAGCAAGAAAGAATCTCTAAGGTGCATGAGGTGCATGGCGTGGCCTGGACTGCTGCCTATCCTGCTCAGACTTGTTTCTGGTTTAGGGTTCGACTTAGACAGTAGAAACTAGAGTTTCAACGAAATGAGTCGGCTTGAAGGAAAAAGGATGGGACCCTACATAAGATTCTGGAAAATGTTATATATTACCTAGAAAGTCTGGGGAAATCTAATTATTCTCTAAGATTATAGAAATAATTTTACTAACTAGAGGGTAAAAATGAAATATATTAAAAAGAAGGACAGTTACAAAATAGAATTCCAGAAGCAATTTTAAAGTGAGAAGTCCTTACTTTTGGAATCTGTTCTATAAATACTCTTATTTTGGAAGGAGGTTCCTAAGCATTGCTCAGGGATCCTGGGGCCCACACTCAGACAGCCCAGGGGGACAACTCAGTGCTCAGGCAGGCAATACAATGCTGCCCAGGGTCCCGAGGAGCCACCGGGGTGGCTCTTGGCACCTCCCAGGTATATACCATGATGCTTATGGGCTATGTAGTCCCAGGGATCAGGCTAGGTCATGAAACATACAAGGCAGGCACCTGGGTCTTTGAGTTAGCTCTTAGGCCCTAGGTATTTTCATGATACTCTTGGGGGAAATAACAAGAATAATAAGAATCAACCAATCTCCCCGGAATTGTTTAAATCAGTACTTATCAAACTGAAGTATATAAATAAGGTGTGGAAATTCTGGAACTTGAACCTTGTATGTTTTCATATTGATAAACATCTAAATACTCTTTTGAGTTAATATAAACGTAAGTTTGGGAAAAAATGATTTGGGTTCCTGGATTCTCTTTTGCTTTGTTTCTATCTTATATTGTTCTAATATAAACTTTCTTTGAGTGACAAATCACCACATACCAGTAAAACAAAATATAGTGCTACCTTTTGTTAAAGATGTCAACAAATATTAAAATTATAGGCGATAAAGGGCAACTTTTAAATCCTATGAGTTGGCTCATATTACACTTGAGCATGGGGCACTAAAAATATTAGTGGCAGATTCCATGAAAGAAAACCTATAACTTTTCAGAGGGAACATTTTAGCCACTTATTTTGAGATATTCTACGTATTCTCCATAGATGAGAAAAATAAAAGCAGGTTCGAAAGGTTAACAGTACATGTGAACTGATGAACAATGAAAGGGTTAAAGAGTTTGATTTGCTGTTTGTTTACTCATAGATTATTACCTTCAGGTAATGATGAGCATGCATTTATCTATAAACCACTAATTTGCTACCACTTTGCCCATGATGCCTCATTACTTTTTAGTATCTGATTGGGAGAAGCTGACCAGAATTTTAAGAGCTGCATCAGTGTCATGCATGTAATGGGCTTGACTCAGGGGATCCTGCTCGCTCTAAGATGCTCTCCATATGGATGTGTCCCAGACTCCAACAGAGCTAACCATTCATGTACAAATTATTTAGAAAGCAACTGACAAGAATAAGCTTTTAAAAAAACCCTACCACATTTATAAATATAAGTGTCCGGGATATGTATTCCAATTTAAATAGCACTGATACATTTTTTAAGGTTTTTTTTTTTTAATGAGTTGGTTTAATTCCAGATGGTGCAGAAAATGGGATAGACCAAACACTTGAGAAAGTATACATTTTGGTAGAGTTCTGGGCTAGGTGTACTGACCTCACAGCTATGGTAAAAATAGCTGAAAACCGAGGATGAGTAGCCTTATGCATTCTTGTTCCTCTTTAAATTTTTTTTTAACAGAAATTTTTTCTTAAATGTACAACAGGTTCCAAAACACTTCATTCTAGATACTGCTGGCAACAGAAGCTATGCAGGGAATCCAGACGTTTAACCAGTAATAGATTTAAAATCACCATTGCCTCCAGAGCAAGGAACAGCTTACTTTTTGCAGAATTCCTAATTCCACCAGTAGCCAGGGGGCCCTTCCCTGCCTCTTTCCTCAGGCCTTGGCTTTTATTTCCGGAGTTTCTTCTGCTTCCCCTTCTGTTTCCACTTGAATGCCTCATATTCTTCATTCATTTCCTTAGGCTGCTTCCAGGGCTTATTCTTGCCACCTTAGTGGCCAGAGGTGGCGCCTGCTGCCCCTCCCCCAGGCCCTGCCACAGGAGGTGGGAAGCTACAGCTACATGCTGCCAATGCTCTTTGGTTTTTTATCCTCTCTTAAACCTAGTTCCTTAGCACCTGCTGCTTCCCCAAGTATAATGAACCATTTTCTAATGCAGAGGGTGTCACTCGAGTGATGGGATAGCATTTATGAAAAGCATCACAAAGTTAATATGTATCTTCAAATAAAAGGAGGTTTTCACTCACTGTGAGCTTTCAGTGTTGCTTTATTAATAAAAAGGAAGAAAGAAAAAAATGGAGTTAAAAAACTTTTCAATTTTGTCATTGAAAGTGACAAAAGTATATGGAGTATATGGAGGGAGGGGTGACTACAAAATACATTTTGTAAGTCTGGGATTGTGATAATGTTACAGACATTATCTAATTCCCCAGCGGCAAGTTTTGATAATAACAAGATGTTGGGGGAGAGGTCAATGTCAGGATGCATTAGGCTCTCTCTCTCTCTCTCTCTCTCTCTCTCTCTCTCTCTCTCTCTCTCTCTCTCTTCCCCCCCCCCCTCTCTCTCACGAAGATTTTAGAAAAATAAAAGTGAATGTTGGGGTGGAGCAATAGCACAGTGGGTAGGGCAGTTGCCTTGCATGAGGCCAACCCGGGTTCAATTCCCAGCATCCTCTATGGTCCCCTGAGCACCGCCAGGGGTAATTTCTGAGTGCAGAGCCAGGAGTAACCCTTGTGCATTGCTGGTGTGATCCCACCCCCCAAAAAAAGACAAAAAAAAAAGTGAATGCTTAGCTATGGTTATGAGAACTAAAAGAGCTGCATTCTGCCGTGTCACACACAGAATCCCAGTGTAAATTCTTGGAGCTGTGCGCATTTGATTTAATAGAGACAGAGACAGAGAGAGATTGTTTGGCACAAAACTGTACTTGTGATACTTCGTGATTCAAAAAATTATAGAACCACATTTTCACCATTAAGGTGAATGATTGTTCGGATACATTTGGCAGTGTCCATAGGGTTATAGCTTCAAACTTGTTTAAAACCATTCCCAGAGTGAGGGCTGATTTGCCACGGTTATGAAGCTTTCAGGATATAAACTGTAAGAATGATAAACTGCAGCAATTGAAAATGTGCCTTTAGATACTCACTTACAACCCCCATTTATGTCTCAAGGAATAGAGAAATGAGGATCTAGGGACTAAATCTGGCCCTGTCGGTAACAGTGCAGGTAACACATAAATATTAATGTTCATTGCAGTTAGTGTGGTGTGCAGAAATATCAGAGTATAATTGCTAATTGCCAATACATTTTCTTCATGTTACAGAATAAGTGAAAATGATTTTACTGTAATTTAAAAATGATTCCATCATAATAATTATAAAATATTCATTTCATTCTTTAAATTGTTAAAACGGAATTTTCTGAAAATGAATTATTTGTACTTTACCTTTATAGCTCTTTACTTTTGGTATTGATGTGTCTATGTATCTGTTATTAAGTTTAGGCAGTAAAATGACCTCTGATTGTGTCAATCCAGACCATTTGAATTGTACTTCTGCTCTTTGAATTCTTTATACCAAATAGAATGCTCCAATAATTCAATGCATTCATTACAGATTTCATGGTGTTTTAGGAGTGGTCATGGTACCAGCGGGAGGGAGGAAGTTCCTACTTTGCCCTGCCAAGCCACCTGTTGAATCATTTTCTCTTATGTCTTATTGTTTTCCTTAGATTATTTATCTTCCTTCTTAGTGCATTTCTGTTCCAGTCTAACTACAACGACAACAAATATTTGCCAATCACTTCCTATTTGACAGGAATCATGCTAAAAGTTTTAAACGGGTTACATCTTTGAAGTTCCTAAAAGCAATTTTTAGGGATGCTATATATATATATGTATATATAAGGCGTTATATATAATGGTTATATATATGACGTTATATATATAATAAAAGGGTAAGGCGTTTGCCTTGCACGCGTCCGACCCAGGTTCAATTCCTCCGTCCCTCTCGGAGAGCCTGGCAAGCTACTGAGAGTATCCTGCCTGCATGGCAGAGCCTGGCAAGCTACCCGTGGCGTATTTGATATGCCAAAAACAGTAATAATAGGGACATTACTGGTGCCCTCTTGAGTAAATCGATGAACAATGGAATGACAGTGCTACAGTGCAGTGCATATATATATGTACATATATGTATATTCACACACACACATATATATACACACATATACTTATGTGTGTATGTGTGCAGCATCCCTCAAAATATATACAATTCCCCCCCCCCCCGTAGTGAAAAAAAACCGTGTTTGGGTCTTATCTTTTGTTCCAAGCAGCACTCTAATTTTTCTATCTCATTTCTTTTTTTTTTCCTTTTTGGGTCACACCCGGTGTTGCACAGGGGTTACTCCTGGCTCATGCACTCAGGAATTACTCCTGACAATGCTTGGGGGACCATATTGGATGCTGGGAATCGAAACCTGGGTGGACTGTGTGCAAGGCAAATGCCCTACTCGCTGTGCTATCACTCCAGCCCCTCTATCTCATTTCTTAAGAGAAACTGTCAGTCAGGCCCTTCCCCCTCCTCCCTGCCCAGGTGTAGGTGGCACATGACCCTAGGCCCATGGCGGCCATTTTGAGACTCTGGGATTTCCATCCCAGAGTTGTTAATCATTAGGCCAGAAATCCGTTAGAGCTCTAACTAAGGTTTCCATCCTCAGGAACTTGCCTCCCAAGGTGGAGACCCATAGAGTGCAGGTGTTCTCTTTGTTCCAGGCCCTCGGGGTCCCTGGAAGCCAAGGAGAGACCCCTCTGAGCTTATGGCTTGTAAACAGGGAGACCTGATGTCATGACTGGTCCCCAAACAAAAGCAGGGCAAGGTTTTTCAAATGGCAGAGATGAGGAAGGAGAGACGCAAACACATAGATTCAGGAGGTTGAATGCACAACTCTGAGGACAGAACATATTTCTTCCTGAAACCCATGTTTCATTAGCATGTTAAACTTCCACTCACGGGGCATAATTTTTCATATTAAAATGAGCGTGAGGGAGTCAGTATGAGTCATCTTGGTGCAAGTTGGTTCAGTCCAGTTTCTTCTGATCAGTTAAATAGCTTCTTTCTGCTTTTCTATAAGGATGCACCATTTTAGGAAGCACGGTTTCACCTTTTAATTTTATTTTTAATATCTGGTTGAACGCAGGACCTTGTGCCATGTGTTGTACCCTTGAGGCACCTCCCTGTCCCTTAGCCCTTCCTTTTGAGATGCTAAGTAAAGCCACAGACCTGAGGTTGCAATGTGAGAGTAGGGTACAGTCAGGTTTGAGCTGTGTACCCTTGGATCCACTTCACTCACTCCCCCCCGCCCCCATCCCCCTCCAAACAAAAAAAAAAACAGACAAACTCTGCAAACTTTCAAGATCTAAAGAAGAGCAACATTCAGTGATAATGTCAAAAGTGTTTCTTACTATAGAGACTTCATAATGTGCAGGTTGTCCAAGAAGTCTGAAACACACTTGATTGCTGAATTGAAGAGTCTTTATTAACCTGCAGAGGCTGCCAAGCCTGACAGCTAGGGACTCAGGGCACTGGAGAAGCCCTGCAGGTTCTCTGCTAACCTCCGGTCACACAGTCACATTAGTACCGGCTTTAGGCTCAAACCATAGTCTTTCTTTCTCTTTCTCAGTTTTGTTTTCTTTGTTGTTGTTTTTTTTTTTTTTTGGTTGGTTGGTTCACATTCTGTGAAATTTAGGGGCTGCTCCTGGTTTAGTGCTTGGGGAATTGCTTCTGTTTGGGCCTGAGGAACCATGTGGTGCCAGGGATGGAACCCAGACTTCCTGCATGCAAAGAATGTTCTAGCCCTTTGAGCCATCTCCTAGCTCTCTCTCCATTTTACATAAGAGGCAGTCTATCATGAAATCTATGCTTTATGTTACCAGTCTGTTAGTAGAAGGGTTTGTGAGTTTGCCCTGAATTTGTATTGCTTTGGACAACCCTGATTTCACTGGAGAAAATCGAATGTGAAGGGTTCCAAATGGCGTGGAGAGGACAAATGGCACATGTCACAGGAGCAGCTCAGAATGCATTTGGTAATGGTAATAATGATTACTATTCAGCAGAAGGTCAGCAGCCTCTCTAAAAAAAGAACCACTGCTATACATTTATTTCCCAGGAAACAGGCCCGGCTCAGTCTACAAGGACCTAGTAGCAGTATTCATCTCAATTAGGGTCAAGGTGAGCTGGGTGGGGCCGGGGGATTCTGTCCCCACCCTTACTAATATTTTTTGGTGATGTTTGAAACATATTAATATTCTTACAGAAACCTGATGTTTCTACTTTCTCCATCTGTTCTCTATGGAATTATAGAGAAAATATTTACTTTTATTCATCCATCCATACATCCGCCATTCATCCATCCATCCACCCTTTTGTTCATCCATTCTTTCACTCACTTATTCATCTTTGTTGCTCTATAAAATGCAAGGTATTGGGTTTCAATTCTGAATATGTTTTTAATATTGAGAAACATATGTTACCATGAAGGAGCCTATTACCCAATAGTGACTAAAAGACATACATCATTTTAATCAACTGGACAGCAAGAAGAAAAATATTTTCTGAGGTGGCAACTATATTTTAAAGAGAAAACTCTCTTCAGAGAGAAAAAAAAATCTGGTGACTTATTCCAGAGGTGAAAGTGAAGCCCTAAGCAAAAGTGTAGAAGAAAAAAAAACTTGACTGAAGGAATTAAGGGGAGGGAAGGGGGTTGTGAGACAATGAGAGTAGAGAGAGGGGAGGTGGAAGCAAGAGAGACAGGCAAGGCCTAGGCCCCTTCCCTCTGTTTAGGAGTCATGAAGAAAGTGGGCTATCAATATTCTTTTAATAGAATTACCAAAGAACTTTCCATCTAAGGATGAGTACGATTTCACACTATGGCATACATGCACGTTATAGGAATATGCATTTTTCTCATTGTTTGAACTAGCAACCTGACATGTAAATGCTCACCAATCTGATGATTGGTGATGGAAAAACAATTTTTAAAAGAGAAAAGGGGTAACTGGAGATCTCTAGCACCACATATGGAGATCTCTAGCCCATTCAGAAGTGATCCCTGAGCACAGAACTAGGACTGAGCTCTGAGCACTATCTGATATGCCCCACCCACCCATACGCTCCGCCTACCTCCCCCCAAATAAAGGAGGATAAAAGAGAGTGGATGAGTGCCTTATCTAGTGAGAGAAAGAGCGGCAGAAGGTGAAATGGAATGTAAAATTCAGAGAGTGCAGGAAGTCACAGGGAGGTTTGTTGGTGAGTTTATAATTCCCCTGCAATGCATGGATAGAGGGGAAGATAGTGCGCTTCCCCTGGGATTGGTATGAGTTCACTTTCTTGAAATCTCAAGGACAGATGGTGTCTGTTATCATCTCTGGTTCCAAGTAGAATAGCGGGTGTCACAAGGAGCAGTTTTGGGAAGAGGTCAGTGAACAGACAGTGGAGAGAATTTCCATGGAATCTGGGTGGGAAAGGCACAATCCCAGGAAGATGCAAAGGGTAAGCAAGACTTTGGCCTTTGCAGGACGTGTCCCGGCTCCAGCTGGATGTAGCAGGTTGTGGCTGGAGAAAGCACCAGGAAAATGAGTTAGTGGCAGTTTGGATCACCTAGGCATAGAAAACTTCCAAAGACAAGCAGACTCCTTTGTAGCGTGCGTGTTGCTGTTACTAGGCAGGCAGTGAGGAACTTAGCTTTTTCAAGGCACTTAAGTCTTCATGAAACATATTGTTTTTTATGATCTACTTGTGGCTAAGGGGGGAGAGACATCACATGATTCCCATTTTATAGTATAAGGCAAAAAAACCCCAAAAACCCAACCCAGTGAATCTTGTTGTTCCCTGATAGCCTCTAACAAAATAAAAGCACCCACCTCACAATTCTTAAATTCTATTTCGACAACCTTCTTCTTCCTCCAGGGCCTATAAATTCTCATTTGAATCAAGGCATTGTGGACCTCCAGGGCAGTCCCAGGGGTAGGGGTGCTGGGGAGGGCAGGGCCAGGGAGCCACTGGGCATGCGCTGAGGGATTTTCTTGGGAGAAATTCTGGAGGAGACTCTCTGATGAATAAAATTCTCCACCTCATTACCCAAGTAACTAATTTAATCAACCAGTGCAGCAAGTGGGCTAATTTCTGGTGTGTGAGTTCCTGCCTCAGCCCACCCTCTCTCCCCATGTCCTTTCGTTCTTTTAAAGTATCAAGCAAGAGTCAGCACTTCATTATTCCCCGCTGCGCCCTAGCCCAAAGCTCTGAGACCTGCCAATGGGACTCGGCCTTTTGGAGGCTGGATCCGCCCCTAGCTTGTCAAAAACCTTTACCTTCCCAACAAACAAGAATAGTCTGTCACTCTGCCAGACCCCCTTAGAATCTTAGTCTGGGAGGGCAAATGTGGCATTGTTCAACAACAACAGTGACAACCACCAACTCTTTCCGCCAGGCACAGACATCCACTCGGTTTCCAATTTCAGCCTATTGGAATACAAAGGGTGTTGTTTTTTCTGTTATTTCCTATTTCCAGTTCTGCTCTTCCAGCACTGTGCTGCCTTATTCATCTCCTTAGCATTCGGTCCTGGTGGGATCATACACTTGCTTTAAAAACTGAGTGACTCTCTGAGCAATAGTCCCATCCCTTGATAATTATCTTTTCCCCCAAAAGTGAAAGTTTATACCCACCCCCAAGGAGAAAGCTTACACCTGCTTTGGCCAAGATTTAAGTTCATAAACTTAAAATAAGTGTCAAGTGTCCATGGGCAGAATCATGGATAAACAAAATGTTGTACTTTCGAAATGTTTAACAAGAAAATAAAAATGAACTTTCCGCACTTAGCAACAGGAATGGACCTCAAGATAATTAGTTGGAGGAAAAGAAGCTACATACAGAAGAATACATATTTCCTGCTTCTATTTACATAATGTTTTAAGAAAAGAGGAAACTAATTTGTGGTGATAGAAATCAGTGTAACCCTTGTCTGCAAGGTAGGGGTTAACTAGAAAAATCTACAAGGGATTTTGTAGGGTGGTAAAAATATTCTGCCTTGGGAAGAATTTGTGAGATAAGTGTACGCATTTGTCAAAACTCATTGAATTGTACACATAAGATCTGTGCATCTCACTATATGCAAATTTTATCTCAATTAAAATAATTAGTAGTTCCCTACTCCCTATTTAATTATGTTCAAATTCATCTGCCCAAACCATACAGATAGCAAGTAGATTAGTGGTTGCCAGGGTTGCAGGAGGGAGGAGAGAGAGGGTAGTGGCAGCTAATAGATGGGAGGGCGATGTCTTTTTGGTCTGATTAAAATGTTCTGAAATTAGATCATGTTGACACGTCTGGGAATGTACTATAAACCAGTGTGTAGAACTCTTTAAGTGGATGAATTTTATGGCTTGTGAATTACATCCCAATTAAAAAAAAATTCCTCTATCCAGAATTCCTATCATGAGATGATTTCAAGCTATCTTTCAAGCTTTGCCCCACTAACAGGTAGTTTCATGCAACATTCCCCCCTCTTTCCTCACGCCCTTCCTTATTCCCAAATTTCTAACACCCCGACATTCTCACATGTGAGATTCTACCTGTCATTCAAGGCACATCTCAAAATTGCTGCTTTTCTACAGAGTGCAGCCACTCTGTGCGCAAGTTCTAGAACTTGGTGAACTCTCAGGAAGAACTTCCGCTTCCTGCCTCACATTAAACCGCTGCATTTCTCTGATCCTTTATGAGAAAAACAAAGACAAGGATGAGATCCTGCTTGTTCTTTAATCCCTGACAGTTATAACAATTTTGCTTGCTACATTTGGATAAATTTAAGAGATTCAATAAAATAAAAAAAAAAAGAAATTAGGAGGAATAGTGCTAACTTTATAGATTTCAAGTCAGAGGGGGAAATGTTAGTAACCCAGTAGCAGGTTTGTTTAGGCTGTGAGGAGATTACTTACTCCAGGGGGTTCTCAAACCTGAACATATCCCAGGATCACTGAGAATCACTCTCTGGACTGGTCCCCAAGGAAATGGATTCCTAGCTGGAGTGAGGCTCAGAAGACACCCTAGTGATTCTTATACATTAGCCCTTAGACTGCGCTTTGGAAAATTCCACATGGAGATTTAGAAATTTAAAGAATGCTTTTGCTTAGTTTCTTTTCTCTATTTTGTAATTTAAAACTCAAGGCTTACTCCTGGCTCTTCACTCAAGGATCACTTCTGACAGGACTCTGGGAACTGTATGTGGTGCTGGGAATCAAACTGGGTCAGCTACATGCAAGACAAGTGCCTTACCTGTTGTATTTTTTTTTTTGAAGTTTTATTTATTTTATTTTTTATTTTTATTTTTTTGCTTTTTGGGTCACACCCAGCGATGCCCAGGGGTTACTCCTGGCTTTGCACTCAGGAATTACTCCTGGCGGTGCTTGGGGGACCATATGGGATGCCGGGGATCGAACCCGGGTCGGCCGCGTGCAAGGCAAACGCCCTACCTGCTGTGCTATCGCTCCGGCCCCCCTTACCTGTTGTATTATATCTCCATTTGCATGATAAAATTTGTTCCTATGAGAACGTCCTCTTCTACAGAAGTGAAAGAGGCTACATCTTATGGAAGCATACCAAATAGCTCAAGTATTACTCAAGACTTGTGAAAAAAAGCAGGAGGGTTGCTTCTTGCTCATGCTGATATCCCAATCACTGGGACCACCTATAACCAATCACAATGCTGTCTCAAGCTTTCTGATTTCCCTTTGTCACTGTCCATGTTGCTTCAACTTAGTTTTTTTTTCCCGCTTTTTGGGTCACACCTGGCGATGCACAGGGGTCACTCCTGGCTCTGCACTCAGAAATCACACCTGGCGGTGCTCAGGAGACCATATGGGATGCTGGGAATTGAACCAGGGTTGGCTGCATGCAAGGCAAATGCCTTACCCACTGTGCTATCACTCCAGCCCCTCAACTTAGTTTTGAGCCCGCCCTCCCTCCCTCCCTCCCTCCTTCCCTCCCTCCCTCCTTCCTTCCTTCCTTCCTTCCTTCCTTCCTTCCTTCCTTCCTTCCTTCCTTCCTTCCTTCCTTCCTTCCTTCCTTCCTTCCTTCCTTCCTTCCTTCCATCCTTCCTTCCTTCCTTCCTTCCTTCCTTCCTTCCTTCCTTCCTTCCTTCCTTCCTTCCTTCCTTCCTTCCTTCCTTCCCTCCTCTCTCTTTCTCCATAAGGTGGTTTCTGGCTATGCTCACATGTCACTCCTGGTGGTGCTGGGAGGCCATATGCAGTGTCAAGGGTAAGTCCCATGCAAATCAAGTGCCTTAATCCCAAAACTGTGTTTCTGACCACTTTGGGCAGTTTCTTATTCTCTAGGAAAAGCTTTCTGGAAGGAGTTTGTGTACATGCATGTGTGGTGTGGCTGGTTTTTCACAATGAGTTCTGAACATAAATGTTGAAGCCAAAACATTGTCATAGTACATAGAAAGGGTAATTCTATTACAGCACAGTCAAATACCTATCTTGAAATAAAATTGGGCCTTTCCCAAAGCCAACAAATAGATGCAATGACTCACTTGGATGTTAAGTCTACCAATCACAGACTTTTTAAAAAAAGTCACTTTTCATAGCAGTGAAAGGAGATAAAGTGCATTCACTGCAACCCCTTGTTGGGGTCAGGAGGCTCTGCATAACTTCCAGCCTGAGTAGAGAATTCTAGAAGGACCCAGAGACACCTAACCTGAAATATAAAGAGCTGAAAGAGTAGAGAGGCAGCTTTTGTCCTGAGACTATTTCCTTCTCAGTATCTTCTTTGCCTGGCTCATGTGTTGGAATCTCCATTGACACCCCAGGACGCCTGGGAAGTGAGTAGTAGATGATGTTCTAGCAAATAACAATCTGGCTCCTGGGAGAACCCTGGTTTTCTTTGGATCCTAAGATGGTAGATCTGGGATCCTCCTGTTCTTTTACCAACACAGGGATTCAAGTATAAAGCCCAAGAGAGCTTTGGTCTCAGGAAAGAGGTCAGGGTGGAGAATGCTGTGTCTGATGAGCTCTTCTGGGGCAAATGAGGACAGACAGAGAGTTACACAGACATTCCACAGGCTGGGGACCCCTATGATCAGGACAAGCTTCAAAAATGTTGACCCACTCAGGTGATCTTGGAGAAACTGACGAAAGTCTCTGATCTAGAATAGATCCAGTCCATTAGCACCAGTGCTCAGGGAATCATAAAGGACATCGAGGATCAAACCTGGGTTGGCTACATGCAAGTTAAACTCCCTACCCACTGTGCTATCTCTCTGGCCCCCACTCCAGGGACTCATATCCTTCCTTAGCTGGAGCTGCTTCTGGAAGCCAAGTAGGTCAATAACCATCTCTCTAGCTACATGTGGGCTGGGGCCTTTCTTTGGTTAGTTATGAATTTATCTGACTTTACTTGGAAAATGGAAATAATATCTCCCTTGTTGAAATAATGCATGTCAAAGATTTAGTATTGTGCCCAGTTCAAAGTAAACATTTGATTGATGCTTATGATTCTACTTGTGCTAATTTATACTTATTAATATTAGTTAAATAGTCTGACAAAAATTGCAGTGGGAAACTCAAAAGCAGTCCTTAACGAGCTCAGGGGCCATTTCAGGTCATACTTGGCTGACTGGGTTGAACAATTCAATGCTCAGATCTGATGCTCTGGCACCGCAGGGATCCAATTGGTGCTCAGGGGACCATGTAGTGCCAGTAATCAAATTCATGTTTGTGTGCATGAAAGGCATGTGTCCCTGGCCCCTGAGAACATTCTAGATGGATCCTCAGTTGTCCTCATGTCCTTTGGCACTGATGTTGGGGTAGGCAGTGCTGCCTCCGGGTCAATGATGAGTGGTAAAGAAAGATGAAGGCAAATGTTTTTACTCTTCTTTACTTTAGGAAAAGTGAGGTTTATAAGACCCAGGGTAAGGTTCTTTTTAGAATGCTGGTAGATTTTTCAAGCTTGTATGGTAATGAGTGAAGATAGTGATAGTACCTGTTTGTATCTCTTTTCTGACATGCAGTTCCTGAGTTTGCAATGACATGCTGTTGTGAGCTGCTAGGACCAGCATCCCTCACGTATCCCCCTCAGCCTGCTGCCCACCTTTGCAGCACCCTGTGGCAGGTTCAGGTCAAAGTCCCAGGAACCAGCTCCAGAAAATCAGATAACAGTCTGTGACTCATATTAGGCAATTCCAAGTTCCATTCTTTAAACACTTGCTGAGATTGTGGAGCTGGAGTGATTGTTCAGGAGACAGGATATTTGCCTTTGCACGTGGAAAACTCAGGTTCCATCCCTGGTACCCTGCATGGTCCCTCAATCCCCACCAGAGTGATCCCCGAGCACAGAGCCAGGTCTAAGCCTTGAGCCCAGCAGGAACAAAACAAAATAAATAAATAAATATTTGCTTATATGGTAAAGAAGGAAAACAGCGGAAAACCTGTTCTGGACTGAAATACTGGAGTGAAAATGGGAGGAAAATTTAAACAAAGATAGGTCATCCCCTTAGTTATTCAAATAGAGTCAGAAGGAGACAGTCAGTGCAAGCCCCAGTGCTCCTCAGTCGCCTACTAAGAAAGTCCTGAATCTGACATCCATGGGGCTGCTTCCAGGCCCAGATAGAGCTTGGCTGGATGGTCTCCAAGCACATCAGGAATACAAGAACTGGGACTTTTCATTCAACTTATATGTTCCAACAAAACTTCAGGAGGAAGGTTGAGTTGGGGGTGGGGGGGCAGTGACATTGAGACAATGGTGAGAGAAAACTGACCTCGATGGAGGGTGTGCTGTTAGAGCACTGTATGAAAGTATTGTAAATCAAATGCCACGAAGAAAATTTTAAAACAACAATAACAAAAAGCTTTCTAGTGCAGGCTGATGAGAGAGTAGAGGATAAAGCATTTGCCTTGTTGGTGGCCAACTCCCAGGGCCACGCAAGGTTCCCTGAATACAAAGACAGGAGGAAGCCCTGAGCATATCTGGATGTGGCCACACAAATATGGAAACAAGAAAAAGCCTTCAGAATGGAGAAGCATTAGCCGGAAGGAAGGGGTGGATACTGGAGGAGGGCACAGCTCATTCCCGTGATTCTGCTTGTGTGTTCCAAGGTGAGCAATAAGAAATTCGTGGAAGAGCTGGAACCCTCAAATGGGGCATTAGACATGAAAATTTTAAATCCTATTGATAATGAGCCAGATCCTGGATTTCCATTTGAATGCTGCCATTGATTATTGGCATGAACTTGGGTGAGTTACTTGCCATCTTCAAACCCTGGTTTCTTCTCTTGTTACCATAGCGACTTCACCTACCTCATGCTTGTGTGAGATTAAAGACATTTTGTAAATAGGGGCTGAAGCGATAGCACAGTGGGTAGGGATTTGCCTTGCACGCGGCCAACCCAGGTTCGATTCCCAGCATCTCATATGGTCCCCTGAGCACCACCAGGGGTAATTCCTGAGTGCAGAGCCAGGAGTGACCCCTGTACATCGCTGGGTGTGACCCAAAAAGCAAAAAAGAAAAGGCACTATACAGAAACAGGTGATCATTCCCTCCATACCTAGGATTCTGAAGCTTTAGAAGAGACCATGATGGGGCTGGAGCGATAGCACAGCGGGTAGGGCATTTGCCTTGCATGCGGCTGACCCAAGTTCGAATCCCAGCATCCCATATGGTCCCCTGAGCACCGCCAGCGGGGTAATTCCTGAGTAAAGAGCCAGGAGTAACCCCTGTGCATCGCCAGGTGTGACCCAAAAAGCAAAAAAAAAAAAAAAAGAAGAGGCCATGATCCAGTGATTGACTAGATTCCTAACCCTAAGAACAAGGAGGGAATGTAAAAATAGCTTTAAAAAATAGATGATATTTGATAACGTAAAAATCGCACACACACAGGAGTTTCAGGCTAGGATGAGTTCTCTGAATTGGGAGTCTCAGAGATCAAGTATCCGAAGCAGGGTTCTCCAAAGAAGCAAAACCAAAAGAATATGAGTATGTGTTTATTTGTAAAGGTAAAAATATGTGCATACAAATTCATAAGTCTCACAATGGAGACGTTACTGGTGCCTGTTCAAGCAAATCAATGAACAACGGGATGACAGTGATACAGTGTTACACATTCATATATGTGTGCATGCATAATGCATGTGTGTGTACATGGGGGTGTGTGTGCTCTGTGTGTGTGTGTGTGTGTGTGTGTGTGTGTGTGTGTATGTGTCTTTAGAGAAAATGAGAGAGGTTTTAGGGCATTGGCTTTCCCGGTTATGGAGACTGGCAATCTGAAGGCTGCAGGAGATTGGCAGGCTAGCATCTTTGCAAAGAGCTTGATGGTGCTGCTCAAGTTCAAAGGCCTCTGGACCTGTGTAGCAGAATTCCTTTCTCTTTGGAAGACTTCAGACTTTTCTTTCAAGGCCTTCAGGTGACTGTATGAGGCTCACCCATATCCTGGAAGAAAATCCACTCCCCTCAAATTTTATGTATTTTAATGTTAATCACTTAATCACTTATAAATACACATTACAGCAACATCTAGACCCAGTACTTGGCAGAATGGCTGTTGAAATGAAGCAGTGTTTCATCAGCTCTCAGAACAGTAGCTCTGAACTTGGTTTTGGTTACCAAGCAAGGAGTACAGGGTGATGGATGGATGGAGAGAGTGGTGAAGTTCAAGGTTCCTTTTGCATTTGCCCCTAGCATCTGTTCTTTTTTTTTAGAGGCAGTAAAGCTGATTGGTTGAGCAACTGGACTCAGGGATGGCAGGGCCCCCACCCAGCTTCCGGCCCTTTTGGGCTTTTCCCTCTGTGTCTCTTAATGATCACAAATATTGAGACAGGGAGGAAAATTAACATGTGAACTCCTCTTAGCCTCTCAGACACAGGTCCAGAGGCTACAGAAACAAAGGCAAGTCAACTTCCATAAGTATCATGCTGGGAACGAGGTCAAAGTCCTCCAAATTCTAGTGCAGAGCTCTTGATGTTATTAAATTTGGAGATGAATAAACGGAGTTCCTAAGTTTAAAAAAAAACACAAAAAATACTGTTCTGCAGGTTCTAAAAATTACAGAAGCATGAAGACCCGATAGTCAATTAGGAAACAAACTGAACAATGTCCAAATTTCATCAAAAGCTGGAGAGCAGAGAGAAAGCTTAAAACTATAGAAGAATTGAGGTCAGATCACTTTAGATGTTTCTAAAGAGACAGCACAAGTGTGTAAGAGAGATAAAGAGGACCATAGCTAAAAGGAGAGAGAACCTGCAATTAAAGCAGAAGGTACAGAGGGTTAGAGCAACAGTACAGTGGGTATGGCATTTGCCTTACTCACAGCTGATCTAGGTTTGATCCCTGGCATCCCATCCGGTCCTCTGAGCATGACTAGGAGAAATTTCTCAGTGCAGAGCCAGGAGTAACCCCTGATCCAAGCATCACAGAAACAGTTTGACTTCTTGGGCTGAGTTCCTACCAGTGCCAGGCCAGGTGTAGGGGAGGCCTATGCTTGTCTCTGTTAAGGGTAAGAGAGCTTGAGAGGAAAAGAAAAGGCCCAAGTGGAAAATTTGTCTACTGAGACTTTTTGGAAAAATATATCAGATGTGAATTGTGAGCCAACCTAGCTGTACTAGGAAAACAAAATGGAAAACAGTGAGATCAGGAGCCAAAAAGATTTGCCAAGGATCTTTGAGGATTGAATATGCCTGTGGCAGTGGGCAGCTCTAAGCTCAGACAGACAGAATACCCAGAGCTTCTTTTTCCTTCTTTTCCCACACTCTGGAGCTCAGAAATTCCTTTTTAGTAATGTAAGCCGATGTTGTACCCATCTTTTAAAAGGGGCAGAGGGGGTTGGGGAGAGGGCTCAAAGGATTGGAGGAAAAGACCCAGAGTACTGCTGGGTGTGGCCTGAAAGTATTTGGACAAACAGAGGCTAAGAGGTGGAGGTGAATGAATACAGTAATTATTGACCAGATAACACTGGTAAATAGAAAGTGTGATTAAATCATTCATTAATCTCTGCATCAAGGACATGAACACCAGGAAACAATCCAGAGGGCTTTCTGAAATGTCTGGGAAAGGAAGGCTCAAATGCTCAAATGCTCTTCCTCTCCAAATTTGGACACACACACCATAGACTTCTTACCCACCAGGCCAGAACATACAATTTATGTCATCCTCCAGGGGCCTGGGACTGCAGGCCCTATATTCTGGATACAAAATGTACTGTGAGCAGTGCTCTTTCTGCCCGTGTAGTTACAAACCACTGAATTGGATCCAATGTGTGTTTCTTGAGTGTTTACTGTATGCATCTTACTGGGAGGTGGTTTTTAAAAAATACAAAAATGTACTGGGGAGATTTTTTGCCAACCAAGAATCCAAAGTGAAGGAGACCAATGTATACATGAATAAGAGAAAAGTAAGTGGCCTGTCATTCAGACAGAAGGGAGTGTTCAGACTTAAGCAATAGCTCTTATCCCTTGGGATGATAACACTGGAATTTCCTCTGGAGAGAGAACTGAAGTGTTTCCGCTGTTCCACAGAGCCAGGAGATTCCGAAGCCAGAATGCTGGGTGGGAAGGCCCCCACCTGCCCCACAACAGAGCTTGGGGCAGGCTAAGACTGTGAAGTCCTTTCCGCTGTCTAATTTGAAGACACCCTCATTTCAAAGTCACTAAAAATAGAAGCATAGCGTCTGGTAGGTAACAATATACACTATTGCAGCTGTGTCTTTAGTCTGAATAATAAGACTTAGGAGTTCTGTGATGAAGCAATCACTCTGCCAGTGCAATCTCATTAACCCTCACCATATTCTGATTAGGTAAGCAGGTGGCAAGTGAGCAGGACCCCGTCTGCAAGTGAAGGAACCAAGAAGATACTCAGAAACTTTCACAGGAACAAATGGTGTCCTTGGAGCCTGGGTTTCCTTGGCCCCGATCCAGGGCTCTCTAAAGGCATCTACACTGCTGCTACATTCCAGCCGCCAAACAACCACAAACATCCTGCCAGTGGTCCCTGAATTCTGTCTGGGGTGGACCAGTTGGAGAGAAAAATTAAAAAGCCAAAAAAAAAACCCCTGCTGGTCATCTCTGAATTAAACACCAACCGCAAATGAGACAGTATTTTGCGGTTCTTTGTCTATCTGTTCTATCTGACAATTTATTCCTTCCTCTCCAAAAATAAAATGAGGTCCTAGCTGTTATGAAAGAAATTAAAGCAATGTTGAAACTACACTCAGCCCTCTTTAGGACTTCTCTCCTGGCACAGCACAGTCTCTTGAGCCTCTGTTTTCATCTATGGGTCTGATTGAATCAAAGGTCAGTTATTTTACAGAAAAGGTGCTGTACTAAATGCCTTTCCACACTCCATCAGGCTGTCTCGCAGCTCTTTGCTCTTAGTTTGAACTTTCTTCATTGCTTTGTTAATTGCTAAACTAATTTCTTGCTTTCTTACACAGGCCCTGCCTTCCCTCAGACCAGAGGAACAGGTTTGGTGGGGCTGATATCAAATCGCAGGAAAATGACACCATTAGCCAGGACTCATTTGCTAGCCAAGAGGAAACCGGCCGTCAGCGCCTCAGGGGAGACATGGAGCTTCATTTACATGGGAATCAGGAGATTAATATGGGAACTCGGGTTTTGTGCTTTTGGGGTAGGCTTCCCGGGCTCTCTGGGAGACAATGGCACACGGCCACATCTTCAAATTGTTAATTATGTAGTGCCCCCTAGGGATTTTTGTTTTGCTGGTGGCAACCTGCTTCAAATCCTTCAGGAAATATTTATCAGCCTGCTTCAGCCACTACTTGTCTCATAGAAAGCTGCCCCTTTCTGTGGCTTCCTTGTACTGCTCCCACCCTTTTCCCTAGAAAGTCGCATTCACATACTTTACTTCTCGCATTGTTGAATTCCCCCGTCCTCCCTCCTTTGTCTTTATTTCCCCCAAGATGGCTGTATTTGCATAAAGTGGGGGAGACTGGCCTCATTCTTTGAAAGCTCTGCCTTTACTCACCTCCACCTCGCTTTGCTTCCCATTCTGTAAACATCTCTGGATTGGGGGCAAAGAGGAAGTGCAAACCACGAATTACAGACACTTACACGTTTTCCCTTACATATTTATCTGTACTTAGAATGGAGGAGTTCACACTCTGAGATGTGCTCTATGAAATCCCACTTAAATCAAAACTTTTGTCAGAAAACTGAGATTGCTTTCTGATTGAATAGCACTTTGCTTTTAAGGACCAGCCATTGAGGCTGATAAAATGACCAAGACATGTCTTCTTCCCCAGAAAGACACCCTCACTCTTTATTAGCTCGAGTAAAAAAAAAAAAAAAAAAAAAAGTTGAAGTTGGCACCCTCTACCTCCCTCTCACATCTCTCATACAAGAAAATGATCTTTACTAGAATTCGGGACATTTTAATTTCTGATAAGAATGCTGTAAATACGTGTGTTCTTAGCATTTGTGTAGTTTCATTTTATTTCATTTTTAATTATGCACAAGATGGACCTGTCAGGGATCTTTCTTTCAGCTTTATGTATTTTTTTTAAACATACACCCCATATAAATCCTGTACACAACAACTTTAGCAAATATATGCATGATGAAAACAGTTCAGAAATATAAGATCTGAAAATGAGAAAGGGCAGCAGGTTTTTGAATAGGCTTCATCAGTGGAGGGGAGAGGTCAGCTGCGGAGATTAGTTATACGAGCTATTAAGTCTCCTCTGACACCCACAGTACAAGCTGCTTAACATAATCAGCCGCAATCAGCAAAACTGCTGTTTATTACAAAACGTTTTTCCCTTTTAATATTTCATATTGTTATGTAAAATGGTACAGTGTAGGGACACACACATTTCACCAGGGACAAATTGTCCAAATTGTCAGCAATAATAATTTGTGGCTCTTCCCGTGACACCCTTTGAAGTTAAAACCGTTCAGCAATACCTCTCCAGGCTTATTTTCTCTAATGTGGGTAACAGTTTGCACTGGAGCTGACCAGCCAATGTGGTCACCGTTTACCCACGCCACAAAATGTTTGTGTGACCACATGGCAATCAGATGGGCATCAGATGAGTCCATCAATGGTCCCAGGGTCTCATACTGCTCCTCCTGCCCCATGTGGTCAGAGCAGTCTCCTAGGAGGGTCTCATAATGATGCCGGTGGGCCCCACAGGTGACTTATGTGAAGTGGGGAGGAGAAAGACGGTCACTTTCTCCCCAGTCGCCTCTACCATCCGGGACCCAGAGTTACTGGGTTCTTGTTTCACTCGCAGATAAGAATTTCAGGAGTAGACAAGTAGTGAAGTAAATAGATTTTATTTAGAGGTTTCTGAGGGAAGGAGGAAGGGAAAAGTGGGAGAGAAAATAATGAAAATAACGCGCTCAAGAGAGAACTCGGGCTTCTCCAAGGGTGGAGGAAGCCCCTACACATAACCGAGCTTTAGACACAAAAGTATGAAATAATGAAATTACACATCTCAAGAGGGGAGATGCAGGCGACACATGTGCTCGGGAGACACATGTGTTCAGCCACGTGGGCTTGGGCAGCATGTGCGCATGCTTCCTTTGTTCAAGGTGTCCTTTATAGGGTTTCTTCAACCTGCCCCACGTGGGGCTTCTTTCCAGGTAAGGAGTGGTGATGGCCTTCTTTGGGGAACTTCCTGGGGAGGGGTCCATTATCCTCAGGGTCTGGCTGATGGTTTCCTCCGGGTCTCTTGTTTTCTTGAATCTGCAAGTCTTCTCCTTCCCAGAGACTCTGTTAAATCTCAATTTTCATTGCCAAGGGCCTTTCCCTATCTACCTGCCTGCATCAATAGCAGAATACAACTAGGCCTGCATCTGTTCTATGCCCCAGCCTTCCTCTGATCCCCCAAATCTCCTTTTCCAAAACACCACAACTTGACCAGCATGGGTCATGAAATGTACACTAGGAGTCAGGAGAGTTCCCTGGCATTTTCGGCAGTGTTTTGGGCACATAGTTAGCACGCACTGAGACTGAGTTCGAAGCCTGGCCCAGCACAGCCACCCCAGCACCTCCAGCAGAGCCCTGGAGGACCCCCAGTACCACTGGCCAAATGTAGCACCACATGGCTGGGTCTGAGCACTGAATCTTCCCATGGGGTGGGTTAAATATCCCTGAGAGTGGCCCTGTGAGATCCCTGAGCACTATTTGGGAAACCCTTCCCAATTAAAAAAATGTTAAAGGGGACCAGGGAGTTGGGCTACACTCAGCAGTGCAGAGGGCTTACTCCCGGCTCTGTGCTCTGGGATCACTCCTGGTGAGGCTCTGGGAACCTATGAGGTATTGGGAATCAAACCCAAGTCTGCCGCTTACCCACTGTACTACCACTCCAGCCTCCTTTAAAAAGATTTTTTCCCCAGATTTTATTCACTGAAGCACCATGAATTACCAAATTATTTATAGTTGGATTTTTAACACGCTATGTTCCATCACTGATACTGCCACCAGTGTCAACTTTAAGAGAAATGCCCTAACTGACCTAACTATAGGGTAGATTGTAGTGGACTAGAATAGAAGACACCAAGACATTTGAATATTATGTGTCACTACTCTAAGGAGAAGAAGAAAATGAGCAAGTACAGAGACCACTGTTACTGCTACTTACCAAGCTCCCCCAGACCTCAGAAGGGACATTCCTAACCACTGGAAGCTCTATCCCCTGGGTCTCCACCTCCACCCACCCTGCCTGAACCAACTGGTTGCAAAGGACTGGGGAGAGATTGGGTTCCCCACAAACATGCCCAGGCTCTAGAGAGAAACAAGACCTCTTTCAAATGGTCCCTCTGACAGCAGAAATGATCACTTGGTTAAAATATGCCTCATTGTTACTCCCTGTGTCTTAGAAGCTAGGCAGTGCAACCAGTTTTGGGGTCAGAGAGATAGTACAGTTGGTATGGCATTTATCTTATATGTGGCTGACCCAGGTTTGATCCCCAGCATCTTATATGGTTCCCCAAGCCTCATCAGGAGTGACCTTTTAGCAGAGCCGAGACTAAACCCTGAACACCGCAGGGTGTAGTCCAAACAAAACAAAACAAAACAAAATAAAAGCAATTAGTTTCATTAGTTTATACTCAGGACATTTTTGTTGTTTTGATGAGCTCTTGAAGTTGTGGAGGCCACATCCCATGGTGAGAGAAGGGCAGGGACAAGACAGGGTACAAATCCAGGGCTTTGCACAGGCAAAGCATATGTTCTTTATCGCCTGAGTCACTGTAACCCCTTTATCACCTCATTTAATCATCAGATCTGCCTCCAAGTGAATGGACATTTCTCACACTTTGTACGTTCTTTTTTGTTTGGTGGATCTGTTTGCCCAGGGCATAAACACCCTGAAATCACATTTCATGCTCCTCTCCAGGCCTTTCTGACCAACTATACCAGATATGGAATAAGTATTCAATGGATGCTTGCAGAATAAATGAATGAATAGCTTCTGGAAATCAACTTTATTCTACAAGGACCATGGCATGGTTCCTGGAGGTATCAGCACTCTGAAGACAATTCTAATACAGAAGTTCATCCCTTGACCCTTTTTTGAAACTTCTTAGGTTTCAGCAATCAGTGTTCACAGGGACACTCTGTCATTAAAATGTAAAGACTCTGTTAGGATTCTTAAAACCCCAATCATTAAATGAGCTACTTTAATGTGCTGTCCAATAGAAACGTAATGCAAGCCACTTATGCAATTAACATTTTCTAGTAGCACATTTATTAAGAGAAACAAGTGAAATTAAATTTGATTGGATATTAATGATGTGTTTCACTTAACCAATATATTCAAAATTTTACTTCAACATAAAATCAACTTAACACTATCAATGAGATATTTCACTTTCTTTTTCTTTTTTTTTCCTTATTATTCTTAGTTTTAAGGCTTTGGTTTTGTCATTTACTCTCATAGCACATCTTCATTCTCAAAGCCACACTTCAGGAATGCAGTATCCACAGATGATGATAGCTCCTCTAATAGCGTAGTTCTGGCTGGGTCTCGGGGTCCTTTGACACATGTCTCCTCAGCATTCACACTGCTCAGGTGAGCTGTAGGACAGCAGCAGGGAATGACTGGGGTCCAGGAACCTAGAGAAGAGACTGTCTCCCAAAGCAAGGACTTCCCATATCCTAGAGGTTTTAGGGATACAAACGTGTGAGACACATGTACACACACACACTGGAAGTGAATTGAGAGCTCAGACTCGGGCAGAGAGCAGCACAAAATCAGAGTGATCTGAAGGAAAGGATGCAGGGTACTTTGACCCGGCAGATCTGGGCAAATACAGGTTGGGTCAGAGTAAAACTGGCATTTAAACTAA